>NW_027115424.1:0-403 GCF_000696795.3 Halyomorpha halys | reverse complement strand
TACGGATTGTGAAACTGATTTCAAATTCACCATAAGCTCGATTTGGCAACTTTCTATACATCGCAAAGATCTTTTAGTTTATTAAGGAATATAAGAAAAAAATGGTACATTTTTCAGATATTAAAATATCATTATTTTTTAAATATATGATTTATTTAATTATAACAAGGGGGTATCTCCTGTCCGCCTAACGGTGGACCAACCACATATTACAAATTATTTTATTATTACAAATTTTACAAATTATACAACTGTTTATTTAATTAAATTTAATTTAATACTCGTTGCTCAAATTGTATTACTGTAAATTATATGTGTTCTGTAATTTATATATTGTGGAAGCAGAAGAAAAATAAATTGCTTTTAAAAATCTTTATCCCAGAATTTTAATTTTTATTTCAAT
>NW_027115423.1:8022-9432 GCF_000696795.3 Halyomorpha halys | reverse complement strand
ATACTCTAATAGCATTTGTACTAGGTGAATAATTATTCAATAGGACTTGTTAAAGATGTAACAAAAGATTAAATAAATTTGATTTTTTATACATGTCTTTCTGTGTTCTACCTCAGTGGTACAGCTAATTTCATTTTTCAGATATTGAAAAATGTAAATATGATTATGAAGGAGAGTTCCAAGAAATAATTTATCCAAAATGGTGATTTTAAGGTAATGCACCTGATGTTTCCAGGCCTTATTTTTCAACAACTTTTGAAAAATACATTTGTAATTATAATTTTTAATAGAGGAAAATTGATAGTACATACATATATTTTAATATAAGCTCAATAGTGACCAAGGTTGTGTGGTCCTCACTGGGTTTATCGGATGACCAGGCGGTTTCAGCGTGCAACAAGGTTGCTGCGGAAAGAATTATTGTTAGCATACAGAGGATGTTCAAAGAAATCGGTTTGGCGTTGAGTCCTCAAAAGAGTGTGGGCATCATCATAAATAAAGGAGAACTGGAATCAACGAAGCTCTCCTTCGAGAACGGAGATTGCATCCTAACAATGAAAGAAGGCGATGCTATAAAATATTTAGGATGCACATTCTCGGGAGAGCTACAGTTCAATGAGGATTCGGTGATAAAGTTGAATAAGAATCTGGATAAGCTCGTCACCTTGTGCTTGCTTAAGCCGGAGCAGAAGGTCAACATTGTCAACCAATATGTGTTTCCAGGTCTTACATATCCTCTCCAAACTGCTCCCCTCACAAAGCTATGACACACTGGATAGCATCCACACAATGATTCGCAGAAGTGTTAAAGCCATTATAGGGCTCCCTGGGAACACCTCCACGGCGATGTTGTATGCTCCGAGGAGGAACAGAGGCCTAGGCTTGATCCGCTGCCAATGGGAGGCTCCCTTCAACACTGGTCCATTGCTCAGCGGCTGTCAAATGTACCCGATGCTCTGTTCCAGTCCACTTTCGATTGTTCAGCTGAGATCGCTGAATGTGCCGATAGATTGGGCGTTGATCAGGGGCATCGGAATGTGAATGCTCTACGACAGTCGCTACGTGAAAATGCGTTCGAGGAATGGGCTAATTGCAGGTGGCAGGGCATTGGAGTACGCCATTTCAAAGAGAC
Organism: Halyomorpha halys; assembly: GCF_000696795.3. Classification (NCBI taxonomy): domain Eukaryota; kingdom Metazoa; phylum Arthropoda; class Insecta; order Hemiptera; family Pentatomidae; genus Halyomorpha; species Halyomorpha halys. The sequence continues at coordinate 8,300 of NW_027115423.1, read as the reverse complement.
CCCGAGAGAAAATAAATTTATATACGATAAACAAATACTTACGGGCACTGAATGGTCTAATGCCCTGAAATTGAATATAAATTGTGCAACCCTCCGTGGAGTCCCAAGTGTCAGCGGACAGGATAGAGAAGTTGGGTCCCTCTGTCGCAAATGCAACAGAGAGCCGGAAACACCAGCACATGTGCAGGGGAAATGCTCTAACTCCCTCCTCATAATACGCCGACATCATAGAGTGAAATACGCTCCTAAAAGAAAGAGATTTTGCCTGCTTTGACGAG
>NW_027115423.1:4213-5225 GCF_000696795.3 Halyomorpha halys | reverse complement strand
AACTTGTATTTAGTTTGTAGACTGGTATTAATTGTAAAAGAAAAGTAAAAGAAAACTGTAGAAAAAAAAATGTTATCTTTCTATTATATTATATCACATAAAAATATGTAATTTATGTATGTCCGATCACGGATTGATCAGTATGCTGTGTACTATGGCAACCCGATGTATTTGGGCAACATGAATGAATAAATCATTTCTTTCTCTTCTCATCTGAACCACTTTGTTTCGTCCTCCAAATTCGTTATCAAGTTTTTCATTCTGTTTTTACTATAATATTTTCAATAATGAGCCTTTACAATCAAATAAAAAAAAAAATGAACTCTCCACCAAATTTTACGCAATCCGCAACTATTCTCCGAAATTAATCAGTCTGATTTCACCAAACTAGTTTAATTTTCTATTTGTTTCTAAAATAGCTCAACAACTATACAACCTCAGGTGTATTGTTAGTATTTAGTCTAGTTCATTAAACAGACAACGAAAATCTTAAACAAGAGTTAATTATTCAAACCAAAGGTGAGGGAAATTCTTAATTTACTAAAAAAAAAAAAAGGCAAACAGACGGGTCGGCAGCAAATACAAATAACCCACCCATACACTTGCGCATCTTAGGATTTGCCATTGTTTAGCAAATGTATAGAGGCATTTTAATTGTTATAATAACTATGTAGGGCCTACATTCCGATCAAGTAATATAAAAAATGAGAGGAGAAGATCGTCAGGGGGGTGTGGTCAGCAGAAAAAACACAAATAAACAAACGAATTATTTATTTGTGCCGACGTTTCGACCTGATTTTTAGGTCTTCATCAGGGCTATAAAAACAACAAGACAACAACTAACGTTCAGAGAGAAATAAAATAAAAATAAATAAATAAAATAAAATAAACAATACACTAAAAAATTTGGAAATATACATAATAATGAAAATATAAATCAGTTGATTAATAACTATGGACAAAGACAGTAGTAGATTGATAGCATTGTTTAAACACTTATAATCTTTGTTAT
>NW_027115423.1:2570-3513 GCF_000696795.3 Halyomorpha halys | reverse complement strand
CATAATAATGAAAATATAAATCAGTTGATTAATAACTATGGACAAAGACAGTAGTAGATTGATAGCATTGTTTAAACACTTATAATCTTTGTTATTAATAACAATGTTATTAATAACTATGGACAAAGACAGTAGTAGATTGATATCATTCTTTAAACACTTATAAATCTGATGTAGGGCCTACATCCCGATCAAGTAATAAAAAAATGAGAGAAGATGGTCAGGGGGTGCGGCCAGCAAACGAATTATTTATTTGTGCCGACGTTTCGACCTGACTTTCAGGTCTTCATCAGGATTATAAAAACAAAAAGACAACAATCATCAGTGAGAAACAAAAATAAAAATAAATATTATTATTGACTAAACAATTTGGAGATATACATAATAATGAAATGTTATTAATAACTATGGACAAAGACAGTAGTAGATTGATATCATTGTTTAAACACTTATAATCTTTGTTATCAATAACAATGTTATTAATAACTATCTAACTACTAACTTATCAATAATAAAGACAATAGTAGATTGCTAACATTGTTATTGATAACAAAGATTATAAGGGTTTAAACAATGTTATCAATCTACTACTGTCTTTGTCCATAATTATTAATCAACTAATTTATATTTTCATTTCATTATTATGTATATTTCCAAATTGTTTATTCATTTATTTTTTCTCTCTGAATGATGGTTGTTGTCTTTTTGTTTTTACAGCCCTGATGAAAACCTGAGAATCAGGTCGAAACGTCTGGCACAAATAAATAATTTGTTTGTTTATTTGTTTTTTTTCTGCTGAGCGCACCCATCTTCTCCTATTATATATCTATGGTCAACTATCTTCAGATCATTAATAAAAAAAATGTAATAACTGATGATGCTATGAAATTGAATGAATATAAAAACAAATATAAATATGAATAATAATTCACAGGCATTTGTA
>NW_027115423.1:0-176 GCF_000696795.3 Halyomorpha halys | reverse complement strand
TAGTAGATTGATAACATTGTTTAAACACTTATAATCTTTGTTATCAATAACAATGTTATTAATAACTATGGACAAATACAGTAGTAGATTGATAACATTGTTTAAACACTTATAATCTTTGTTATCAATAACAATGTTATTAATAACTATGGACAAATACAGTAGTAGATTGATAA
>NW_027115422.1:0-2422 GCF_000696795.3 Halyomorpha halys | reverse complement strand
GTTTATAGTTTAATAGTTTGGACATTTGTTGAGTGTTTTAGTCGTCACTACAGTTCGAATCCAGACCACATTTGTGTTTCGATTTTAATATGAGTTCCAATTAATTAAGTAATTAGTGGTCAACCTCTGAACCCAAGGAAAGTGTGTAACCAGCCCTGTCTGCGTTCATTTTGTCGGCTCGCCTAATACCATAGGACCGTTGGATATTTGGACCATCAATGAGCCACAACAACAACTCTGGTCCATTGCAGCGGTTTATTTAGCAATAAACGCTGCGACCTATCTCGGCAGCACTCTTCCTCGGACCTATCGGAGTGGAGCAAACGTTTCGTCGAGCAGTATTTATTTTATATATTTATTTCTTTTTTTCGTGTAAATTAGTTTTATTGTAATTTTCATAATTCATCGAACTGTTTTATTTTTATATATGTATATATAGTTGACCGTAAAAATAGATATATAAAAAGATGGTCAGGGCTGCGGTCAAAAGTGAAACAAACTGAAACGGTTCAACTGTTCAACCGATTCCTTGGAGCAGCCCTGATGAAGCCCTGCAATGTGGGGCGAAACGTCGGAAAATAAATAGTTGTGAACTATTTTTGTTTCACTTTTGACCGCAACCCTGACCATCTTCTTATATATTTTATTTTTATCTGAAAGCCTTTTTATTTTTACTTGTATATTTTGTTTATGTTATTTTTTATTTTTTTTTTTGTTGTTTTTTTTACCATGTTTAAATGGAACCAAATAAATGTTTAATAAGACACAGTCGATTTGAGGTGGCTTTAACAGCTATATAAAATTGTTCAGCATCTTGAGGGTTTTGCAATAAATGCGTTAAATTTTTACCTTGTAGGTCTAAGCCTTAATAAAATTGTCCATTAGTTGGGGGTCCGTTAAAGAGGGATTTAACTTTAATCTTCATATAAATTCTTTTTATATAACTTCTTAAAACAAATTTAATATTATGTATTCTTGATTGCTCTATGCTAAGTAGATATAACTAATTAACCGTTGTAGCACCCTTAGAATAGACTAGAAGGCCAGAGCAGAGCACACTCTAAAGCGCAGCTATTCATCTCGAGCGGATCCCATAGACAATGAAAGCAAGGAAGACAATGAAGGCCGCTTGCTAACTAGACAACCTTGTCAATACTTAACTCCTTCCTTATCTTCTTGTCCTCATTAGCTAGCCGAAGTACTTTTCTTTTTTTCTTTAGTTAATATTTTGCTTGAAGTATCAAAACTAACTAAATACACTATTTGTTTGAATATATATATACATAATGTTAATACTTGGTATTTCTTTATTTATTTTATTTAATTTACAACTGTACGAAATAACACAATAAGTAAATATGTTGTATGTTTCATATATACTTGAAAATCTTGGGAAGAAACCACCCATTGGTGGTACTTCAAACATTAATTTAAATTAGAAGGTCCCGTGGCCATCTTCTTTTCAGACGCCTTGGGTAGTGATGGAGAAGCCAGGTTAGAAACAAGTTGGTTTGGGTGGTTGGGAAGTTTATTATAGAAGTATTTAGTGTCTGGTTCTGGCCAAATCGGCAACATATGGAACATTGAGGTTCTGATGGATGATTTGATTTGTGGCAAAATATGGAGCATTAAGGATTTTACGAAGGATTTTGGACTGTAAGGATTGGATTCGAGAGGAATTAGATGGTTTAATGGAGCCCCATAGCTCAACTCCGTATGTCCAGATAGGCCTTATAACAGTCATGTAGATCAGTCTTTTGTAATGGATTGGAAGTTTGGACCGTGTGTCTAGTAAATGTTGTAATAATCGGAATCGACAAGCAGTTTCCTGTCTTTTCAGTCTTGTATGAGGATTCCATGTCAGTCGTTTGTCCAGATTAATGTAATTAATGTAATTTACCGTTATCGAGTAAATATATATATATTATCTTTTATCTCTCTATTTTATTTTATTAATTTATATGTCTTAATATTAAATACTGCCATGAAATCAGTTTATATATCCTAGTATAGATATGATATTAGGAATGTTCCCGAGACGTCAGTGACTATGTATAGGCAAAAATCACTTTCCCTGTAAATTGGCTGATATTAAATTAAGTCGATATACATTAAACACCTTACGAGGTTACTGCTATTGTTAACGCCATAATATATAATTACCTTGTAAATTATAGTAAATAGTATTTGAGTTTTATTAGTATTTAATTTAGTTACATTTATTTTATTTGTATTGTTTTATTTAGATTTAGTTATTTGAAAAGAAAAATATGTAATTATATTTGTGTGTAATAATGAGTAATAGAGACAGTTGCTAGGGGTGATAATTGTTGCTAAGAAGCGTCACCTAGCAACGGACCGACCATCTTAGTTTTTTAGAGCAGTTCCGACTAATTAGTGGCCCTGATAGCGTCCTCAGCAG
>NW_027115421.1:223548-224253 GCF_000696795.3 Halyomorpha halys | reverse complement strand
TAGTAAATGTTGTAATAGTCGGAATCGACGAGCAGTTTCCTGTCTTTTCAGTCTTGTATGAGGATTCCATGTCAGGGAATTTATTTTAATCCTCCAATTTTGGCACCATTCTCAAGGATGGATCATTCTGGAAGGATCATTATTCACTGACAATAGGCATGTGTCATCGGCATACATGGTGAGAATTGTGTTGGGATGGGTTGGGATGTCAGCTGTAAAAACTGTATAAAGAATAGGACCAAGGATACTACCCTGAGGTACTCTAGCAGACTGAGGAAACAGGGATGAATAAGCACTGTTTTCATTTACTTGAAATAACCTGTCTGAGAGATAAGAACTGATAATGAGATAATATGTAGGGAGTAGGAATTTACGGATCTTGTATAGCAGTCCTGGGTGCCAGACTCGATCAAAAGCCTACACCAAGAAAGACTCTTGAGCAGTACATTCCGCGCTCCAATGAAGACGAGACTACATCAACTACACGATGGCATTGCTGGAATTCAAACTGGTGATCTGGGATTATGTGACTGTAAAAACATAAAAATGAATTGTTTTGAGTTATGGCAGTCCTCTTCCATACCGACGATATGTATTTTATGTTTTTTATTATAATATTTGAAAGTAAGATAAACAGTTAGTTCTACTCCCAGTTGCCGACAGTTAAGGAGCAGTGAACTACAACCTGGGAAACCCAACCTCAAC
>NW_027115421.1:222592-223498 GCF_000696795.3 Halyomorpha halys | reverse complement strand
AAACAGTTAGTTCTACTCCCAGTTGCCGACAGTTAAGGAGCAGTGAACTACAACCTGGGAAACCCAACCTCAACCCGAAGACTGAAGCTCAGACTTTTGCAAGACATTCTTTTATAAATATAAAATTAATTCATAGTCACACTACCTCTATTTACTTATCATTATTATTTTTTATTTTTTTTTTATTATTTTTTTTCTCTCTTCTCTTTTTCAAATTAACTTGTTTCTTTTTACTATTAGTAGACAATTGTTTGTTTTATTTAAGTGTACCAATATCATTATTTTTTGTTATTAATTTTACTTTCCTCTTTTATTAAGAAGCATTATTCTTATCTATTTATTTTTTCTTTTAATAAGAACATTTTATATAGTTAGGGGTGTCATTTGTATGACTATACCCCCTCATAATCATCTGTTAAAAAATATATATGATATAAGTTATATCAACCATGTAAGGCCCACCAGGCCGATCTGTTATAAAAAAAAATAAAATAATAATAAAGATAAACAGTTATTTGGTATGTGTCGCCTAGCAACCGACCGACGATCTTCGTTTTAAAAATCATATGTTGCTAGCCCAGTCTGGGTTTAGTGTTTGTATGGACAGTATAGATACTGGCCCTGTTTGCTTTTTAGTTTGGACATTGTAGTTTACATGCATTTTAATTGTTAATTGTGATAGCTATGACCCTATCTGCCCTCATTAAACTTCTTATCCATTACAAAAGACTGATCTACATGACTATTATAAGGCCTATTTGGACATACGGAGTTGAGCTTTGGGGTTCCACTTAACCATCTAATTCCTCTGGAATCCAATTCTTACAGTCCAAAATCCTTCGTAAAATCCTTAATGCTCCTTACTTTGTCACAAATCAAATCATCCATCAGGACCTCAATGTCCCC
>NW_027115421.1:215037-221389 GCF_000696795.3 Halyomorpha halys | reverse complement strand
GTCATGTAGATCAGTCTTTTGTAATGTGTTGCAAGTTTAGACCGTTTGTCTAGTAAGTGCTGTAATAGTCGAAATCGACGTGCAGTTTCCTGTCTAACTGACTTTTTTCTTCCCGGTTCTTGGACACAGTTCTGCGTAAGTAATGAAAAGGAAAAAAAAAACTTTAATTAAAACAGAAAAAAACGTAATAATTATGAAGTTCAATCAATATTTGATTTGAATTTTCGAGAACTCTAGAACACGTCCTACCGATAGTTATCTCAGTTCAAGGTAACCTGGTTAACAAACTATAAACTGTTCGTTAAGCTAACCGAGTTTTATTAAGTTCTTGGACAAAAGTTATAAAAATCTTAGTTTTATTCGGAATTGATGCAAGCTGTCTTAAAATAATTAAATGTATTTCTTTATTGTTATTACGTTGTACAGTAGAAGTAATAAACGAGTAAATTTATTTTAACGTTGAATTTATGTTGAACAATGTACAATAAGTTGACATTTCCATCCATCCATTATTCACTGCCTTGTTAATTGAATATACCGGGTAATTAATTTGCAAGCATGAGGGCGCTGATACGCTGTAAATATTATAGTAATGTGATAAATTATGTATCGGATATATTTCCTGTTATATAGATGTGTATATAATCAATAATAAAAAATTGAAATAATACATCTTTTGGCGACGTTTCTAAACTTTATTGTTTGCATACCCATGGTCTACAATGCGAAAAACAATTTTTTAGAACATACATTATCTTCAAATAATTTCCACAAAAATTCTTTATATGCTTATTAGATTGGATAAAGACACAAAATAACAAAATAGAAACAGACGAAATATAAACAACAGACTGACTACCTTCTGAGAAATAAAAAAAAACAAAAACGGTACATGTGGGAAAACCTAAACCTTTATTTCAAAACCGATTCAGTTCTTCCCTAAACCTGAAGATGGTAGTATCATAATGTAGAACACATTGCAGTTGAGAATTGTAAGTAATGTTTGTATTAAAGCATATTTTGATTGTAATATGTATTAGTCAGAGATTGCAACATGCACTTGTAGTTTTGTGGCAATCATTTGTATGTTCTAAAAAACTGTGTTTTTCTCCTTTGTAGGGCATGACTATGCAAAGAATAAAGTTGTAAAAGATGTATTATTACAAAGTTGTATAATTGACTGATCCTCAAGACCCACCAATATGTATATATGTATATATATTATTTAGACCTAAAATTAGCAAAAAAAAATATTTTTATTCTTTTACAAAAGTCCCTTAACAATACTTACATGGTTCAATATTTGTCTGGCAAAATATTTACAAGATCGTGAAATTTAAGTTAAAATTTTAGGGTGGTAATAGAATCTATGAAGATTGTTATGGTAAGAATATTTAAACATATCATTTATTAAAATGCATTACAACGAACAGTAAAATGTAACATTAATTCAATAAGTACAAAGTGTGTTTTTAGAAAAATAATATTGGGTATGAAGTATTTTGAACAGTGTCGTATCTATGAAGAATTCGAAAAATACATAGCATAAATGAATAGCTCTCAACGAATGACTTTAAATTTCCGCCCAGCATTCGCGAAACTTGCAGATTAATCATTTTTTAAAATTTAAATGAAATAAAATTTTTAAATGGAATGAAATTGTTGAATAGAAAATAAAAATATTTGTATTTAGTGTGTAGGCCAGTATTGGTTGTAAAAGGAAAAGGGAGAAAAAATTTTTTTTTGTTATATAATTTAATTATATGAATTGTATATATGTCCGATTATGGATAAATTGATATTAGCACAAGAGCCGGGAAGCAAAAAAGGCAGTTATTTCACCCCAATGTATGATTACTTTAATGAAAACTATGTATAATTACTAGTCAAAACTGATGAGTCTGCCAAGTATAGATAGGGGAAATAAAATATGGGGGCTGATTCAAAACCTTAATTTTTCATTCATTCTATATCTTAAAAACTACCAACAACACTAGAAAATCTAAAAGAACATTATTTAAAGAAAAGCAAATTTTGTGAAATATTAGCCCTAAAAATGTACTGAAAATCAGATATTAGTGAATTTATTTTGAAAAAAATATATTTCCAAATCCATTCGGCATACAGATGTCTATTAGCACTCAAATTAAAGCTAAATAATTGTACTATAAAGTAGTTTATGACCTTTACCTTCGTAGGAATAGTAGTTTTCATGATATATTCTAAAATAAATTCATTTATAGTTGTTCGGACAAGAAGTTTGATTTATGAAAAACTTTATTTCAGAAACCATTGGATGTACAAATGTCTGCCAGCACTCAAATTAAAGATAGTTAAATTTACCTTTTATGATATTTGACAAAATAAATTAACAAAATGTTAATTTCTAGTTGTTCTAATAAAATGTTGGATTTAAAAAAAATATCTCTAGACCCATAAGACGCACATATGTCTGCCAGCAATTAAACTAAAGGAAATTTAACTTACTTTAAAGTAGTTTATGACACTATTTACATATGAATATAAATTTGGCAAATGAAAATTTGTCCGAACAACTATAAATCAATTTATTTTAGCAAATATCATGGAAACTATTACTCCTACGAAGATAAACATCATAAAATACTTTATAACTCATTAAACTAGCTTTAATTTGAGTGCTAATACACATCTGTACGTCAAATGGTTATTGAGATATAGATTTTTAAATATAAATTCACTAACTACTGATCTTTCAGTACGTTCCATACATTATTTTTATGAAATGTTGCTATTTAAAAAGCTATATCTCGAGAACAATTGAACGTAAGTAGCTCTATTAGGGCTATTATTTGAGCAAATCTACTCTATTTTAAATGATGCTCTCTTAGATTTTCTATTGTTGTTGGTAGTTGTAAAGATATAGTTCAACACTGAATAAAAAATTAATTATTTTTAACGTTTTGAAACTGCCGCCATTTTTATCCCCCTACCTATGCTTGACTGACTCATCAATTTTGACCAGTAATTATACATAATTTTCAATTAAGTAATCAAAAATTGGGGTGAGATAACTGCCTATTTTCTTCTCTTGGGCTCTTGTGTATTTTGGCATCTTAATGTATTTGGGCCATGCTAATAAAGCATTTCTTGGAGGAAAAGGTTCTACGAACGCCTTTTTCTTGTCTTTGAAAATTTCGAATTCATAAACGTCAGAGAAGTATATAGAAGTTTGAATAAAAACTATTAATTTATTTAATGATGAGAATATAGTTGACCGAGGATAATAGATGTAAGGGGAAGATGTTTGGGGCTGTGGTTAGTGAAGAACTTAAATTAGTAAGATCTTATTTATTAGTGCCAACGCTTTGGCCAATATTTCAAGCCTTCATGAGGCCTAAGAACAAAAAACAAGTTAACAACCAGTGAAGAAAAGGATGCATAAAATGATTAGAAAATAACTAACATTATAAATACATAATGATAAGAAGATAGTTAACCGTGGATTATATATGTGAGTAGTAGATGGTGGGGGGTGCGGTCAAAATTATTTAATAGTGCGTTTCGGCCCAAATTTCTTGCCTTCATCAGGGCTAAGAACAAAGGTCAAGATAAAAACCAATGAATACAAAAAATAAATAAATAAAAAGAGAAAATATAAGCATAATGATTAAAGTAAATAATTGTGTAGAATAATAATTAATAAAAATAAAAAGATGGAAAAAGTGGAAAATATAACGTATATACAGGTAATTAAATATGATTATGTTACATATGTAATGTTAAAAATATAACGTAATTAAGGAAATACTTAAAAATTTTATTTCCTTAATGCAAAGAAATATGAATATTTTAATTTAATAATAATTTGAAAATTAAAGTTATGGAAAGTACAAAAAAAAAAAAAGTCAGAAAGAAAACATATGTAACTAATGAAATATGTAAGTCTACTACTATAATAAAGAAAGAAAATATATAGTTAAGTTAGAAAAAAGAAGTATTAGTAAACAAGACAATAAGTTTGATAATGTGGTGAACACTACTAATATTATGTGGGTAAGGAAAAACAAGAAAAGAATAGAGGAGAAGGGGTTGAAAGAAAGATAAGAAAAAGAGAATAAGACAAAGAACTCACCCACTAGAAGGAGATCGGAAACCTAAGTGAGCTCAGCGGCGCGTGCGGTTAAGACTCTGAGTTAAAAAAATAAGTTACGAAGATTGCGGGAAGGTGCGAATACGAGTACGGTACAAGTTATTTAGATAGGAAAAGAAAAAAAAAAAGGATTATTATGAATACATAAATCGTTTTACCAGACATAACATTTTATATTGTTTTAAAATTTAACTCCGTCAATGATATGCAGGCCTCTTGTAAAGGATGTCGAATATAAATGCAATCTTTGTGGAACGAAAGCCCAATGAATAAATTAAAAATTATTAAAAAGGATGTCAAGCCCTGGGGTACCTCCAGCGAGAGGAGGTTGTACTGACTAGGCTAAGAATAGGTCACACAAGGCTCATCCACTCCTATCTTATTTCAAAAGAAACGCCTCCGAACTGCCAGTATTGCAGTAACAATTTAACAATAAGCCATGTTTTTCAACGATGCCCATATTTCACACCACACCTCAATTTCTTAGGACTAAACCAAGATATCTCAAAAACCCTTGGAGATGATAAGGCAATAGAATTGGTATTTCAGTTTTTGAAATCACAAAATTTACTGACAAAAATATAACATGATCAGAAGGAAAAAAAAAAAAAATAAATAATAAAGTAATAAATAAAAAAATTAAAAAAAGAAATAAAATATAAATGGTGTTGATGACCAATGAAGTTTGGCGCCACTAAACAAACAGACATAACATTCTCATACGGCCTCTATCTTCTTATGACACTTGAAATATTCATGTCTTTTAACAATATTTATGTATCCATAATGTTAGTTATTTTCATATTTTTTGATGATTCTATATATCCTTTTATTCATTGGTTTTTATCTTATTTTTTGTTCTAAGCCCTGATGAATGCTAGAAATTATGGCACTAATAAATACATTTTTACTTAATTGTGTTTTTCACTGATAGTACCTCCAACCGCCTTCTCTTCATATATATATTAATTTACTTATTTTGTCAGTGTCATTTGTTTATCTATAGGAGGCATAAAAAAATATGAAAGGTAGAGGGCTTAAAAACACGAACCCACCTACACGAAAAAAAGCGAAAATGTCCCGGAAAGTTAAAAATAACTTCAGTCAGGATGAAAGATTTATTTTTCTCACAAACTCTGTTTATGAAATAAATAAAGTTTTATATAGGGATTTCAATATAAATTATACTTTTGCTTTCTGATATAGTAGGAGAAGGTATTGCAATTACGTACTATTTCCTATACCGGTTTTCGATAGTTTTGGTAGTACATGTTTTGAGGTCCCCTGAGTCCAAAAAACCTAGTCTTGCAAAATAATCTTTGTGTGAACACATTAGCTCAAAAAAAAAAAAAGTTCGTAAGAAACTGAGTGTAACTTGGTGGGTATATGCCTGAGACGTAACAGCAACTATTAACCTAAAATCGGCTGGGATTTTATAATAGGTGAGATGAAATAAGGATTTCAATATAATTTCTACAATAAATGATTTAATTTCTATTCATTTTAGTCTCAACACATTTTGTTTTTCTTATAAGTCCGACGTTTCGGCCAATCCGGCCATCCTCAGGGACAATCTACTTAATACAATTAGATAACAAGATTGTTGTGATAAAGTTTTTAAGGAATAGTGACTGTGATAAATGAATTTAATTTTGGTTTTAAGTGAATATTGACTAATTAGAAATTGTTTTTTTGACCTGGGCAGAATAGCCTGCATGGAGTTTAGAGTTTTTAAATTATATAATTCCAAAATTGTATCATGTAGATTGTCCGTGAGGATGGCCGGATTGGCCGAAACGTCGGACTTAGAAGAAAAATAAAATGTTTTGAGACTAATATGGATAGAAATTAAATTATTTATTTAAAAAAAAAAATTACCAGTCTCAAGAAAGTGTTTAAGACTATAAATTAAATAATTTCTACTTTTACTTACTAATATATATGGAATAGATAGTAGGGGAAAATATTCTAAAATTAATTTCTTCAATGAATGACCTGATTTTGAAGAGTATTCATATCAAAATGGGACTATGCGTTTCTTAATAGAAAAGCTATGTTTTTTTTTTTCTATTACATTCATTTTATCAGGATTCTAAAAATGACTCAAGTGTTTGTCCTACTCCGCGCGATAAGGATTTATTATTTAGAAGATTGATTTGGGTCCTGAAGAGGATAATAATTATACAGAAAGTTATTCACTTATCATAGGTAATCAAAGCT
>NW_027115421.1:209093-209531 GCF_000696795.3 Halyomorpha halys | reverse complement strand
TTCAGCCTTCGTCGAGTTACGTCAGGAATGTGTCATGTGTTGCCATCTGTCGTTTAAATTTATTGAAATGTCCATGTAGCGTGTTGTGAAACCGTCCTATGGATGTGGTCCGTTACAGTCGGAATGCGTAGGTCGGTGCGAATGGTCTCGTTTGAAACGTAGAGTTTGTTGCCTATCTTAAAAATGTTGATTGAAAAGTTTGTATTTCTTGAATCTGTGTCTTTTAGCATGTCCATAAATTTGGCAGGCGTAAGTCCATCTGGGTTTTAGTAAGTAATTGTATACGTTCAGTTTAAGTCTGAGCGATAATTTAGAACGTCTGTGTACTATGGAATATAATTGCCTCAGTCGGAAATTTAGCGTTTTACGTTTTGTCTTGACGTGTGGGCCCCATGTCAACCTTCTGTCATAGGTAAGTCCTAAATAAGTTACTGTGTT
>NW_027115421.1:204466-209043 GCF_000696795.3 Halyomorpha halys | reverse complement strand
ATGGCTGGTAACGAATGAATTATACTGGTGACAAATCATTTTAAAATTTAAATCGTTGGCCTGTTGCTAGGCAACTCCTTAGCAACTGTTAACTACACTTAGCAACCGTTTCTCTTAAACCTATTTATTAATACAAATATAAAATACTTTTTTTTTTTTTGCACCTGTAGATGTACATTTACAGCCAGCAAATGAGATGTTTTATCCATGCATGGCATGAGGGAGATAGCACCCAGTGGTACATACTCCAGGACATTAAGTAAATTATTTTATTACACTAGGAGGTCCCACATCCAACTTCTCTTCAGCCTTCGTCGAGTTACGTCAGGAATGTGTCATGTGTTGCCATCTGTCGTTTAAATTTATTGAAATGTCCATGTAGCGTGTTGTGAAACCGTTTGTAAGTCATATGAATGTGGTCCGTTGCAGTCGGAATGCGTAGGTCGGTGTGAATGGTCTCGTTTGAAACGTAGTTTGTTGCCGGCCTTAAAAATGTTGATTGAAAAGTTTCTATTTCTTGAATCTGTGTCTTTTAGCATGTCCATAAATTTGGCAGGCGTAAGTCCATGTGGGTTTTAGTAAGTAATTGTATACGTTAAGTTTTAGTCTGAGCGATAATTTAGAACGTCTGTGTAGTATGGAATATAATTGCCTCAGTCAGAAATTTAGTGTTTTACGTTTTCTCTTGAGGTGTGGGCCCCATGTCAACCTTTTGTCATAGGTAAGTCCTAAATAAGTTACTGTGTTTGTTTGTGGTATAGGGTTAATGTTAACTGAAGGGCATGTCGTAGAGTAACTATGACATGTTGTGACTTGTCGTAATTAATATTAATTTTCCATCGTCTGCACAATGTCTTTTTAATTAAATAAAATAAGAATACAATTTTATTAAATACTACGCCTATTTACAAATTAATTATTAAACCCTTGATGCTCCTTATTACGTCACAAATAAACTCATTCACCAAGACCTTAATATCCCATTCGTTGCAGATTTGACCCAAAACAGATATGCGTCTTTTCATTCCAGACTCCTTAACCATCCTAACCCATTATTTCTTAATCTTTCATACTTAATAATCCCTGATAATCCTCCGAGGCGTCTGAAAAGAAGATGGCCACCTTCTAATTTAAATTAATGTTTGAAGTACCACCAATGGGTGGTTCCTTCCCAAGATTTTCAAGTGTATATGAAACATACAACATATTTACCTATTGTATTATTTTGTACAGTTGTAAATTACATTAAATAAATAATTTAAAAAAAATTATTAAACATGGCGCTAACATTAGTAGTACTTTTGATTATGTTGCATAGTTTATTAAACCATCTTTGGAGTTATATTTGATACGTAAATAGACGTTTTCTATTTTTAGCTGTTGTCTATCAGATGTTATATAAGTTTACTACTGTCTGCACTGTTGACTAGATATCGGTTGTATTGCATCATTGAAAATATCAGTGTTTTTGGTGTTATATTAATATTTTGCCCTAATGTTATTAATAAATTGTGCCTTACATTTTAACTATTTCCACCTGAACATTAGGAAATATCTTTATCGAATGTTTTACTGAAAGACGATATGGCAAAGCAAAAGTTAATAATTCAGGAAGCAAACGTCTTAGTACAAGAGCCGGGAAGAAAAAAAAGGCAGTTATCTCACCCCATCAAAAACATTAATTTTTCATTTGGAGCTCTATATCTTAAAAACTACCAACAACACTAGAAAATCTAAAAGAACATGATTTAAAGAAGAGTAAATTTGCTGAAATATTAGCCCTAAAAGAGCTATTTACGTCCAATAGTTCTCGAGATATAGCTTATTAAAAAACAAAATTTCTTAAAAATCTACTGAATGATTAGTATTTATTTAATTTATTTTGAGAAATCTATATCTCAGGAACTATGTGACTTACAGATGTCTATTAGCACTCAAATTAAAGCTAGTTGTATGGACTATAAAGAAGTTTGACCTTTACCTTCGTAGGAATAGTAGTTTTCATAATATTTGCTAAAATCCTTTCTTTTCAGTCATAATGTATATTGTCATCTCCTTATAAAGCTCTCTTATTATCCTAGTATATTTGTTCTCTATCCCTATTGTTCTCAGTGCCTTAAATATTTCTGAATGTATAATGCCGTCAAATGCCTTCCTAAAGTCATGAGACCAAAGATATGGACAGAAGTTATATTCATTTGCTTTCTCGATGATTTGATTTAGAGTCTGAATGTGGTCCACTGTCGGAAATATCTTCCTAAAACCTGCTTTCTCTTCGACAACATATTCCATTATTCTTTTTGTTAGCCGTTGTTTGAGAACACTGCTGAAAACTTTTGCCATAGTTGAACAGAGGGAGATAGGCCGATAATTCTCTATATCATACTTGTTGCTTTTTTTTATTCAGCAGAATTGTTTTTGCGGTTTTCCATTGTTTAGGTATTACTTCTTTACTATAAATAATGTAGAAATAACTTTTCTGATAGGAACTAGGATTAATATCAAATCAAAATGCACTAAGCATGTGAAAGTTGCGTACTAAAATTGTTTTTTTTTTACTATACTAAAATATATTCTGAACAATTTATATTGCTTAAATGAAAGAAGGATTTTGTTGACTATCGAATTCGATCAAATACAACATCAAAGGAGGCACTTAACTAGATTGAAATTACGAACAATTTCTCAGAGAAGCCGTGAAATGAAAAGTTAAGAGGTGCTTAAAAACAGTTTTAATAATTATGTAATAAATAGCCAATTAGCTCGTTTATTGTTTAACGATAGACTTTGAGATGGATTGTGTTTTGCGCTTTAAGATTCTTTAGACATTACCTTGTCGAAGGCAGGTTGATTGATGTTTTAGCGTTAACTAATTGAACGAGTACCTGCTTAATAAATTGACAATGAGAAATATTTATTAGATTATTAATTATTTTATATTAAATCTTTGCGGGTAGTCCTGGGGTAAGGCGCGTGGCTACTAACTCCAAGGACCCGAGTTCGAATCCGGCTGGACAGAAAATTGTTTTCTGTTACACTGTTGCCGTGTGTCAACTCCTGCGGGTTCTTGGAGCCCTCCTGGGGTTCACCCAGGCTTTTAAATTGGGCAAAAATCTTGGGGTCAAGCGTAATTCTGATCAAATCCTTAGTAAAATCCTCGCACAACCATTGGTCTAGTAACAGAACTTCCTTACAACGTACTGAACCCATGAAGGGGGATTGTGCGGTACAGATTTTAATTTTTAAGTTTTTGTTTTATTCCAAGTAAACCACAATGGTTCCTATTCATCCCTCTATTTTCAATCCGCTGGTGTTCCTCAAGGTAGTATCCTCGGTCCCATCCTCTACACCGTCTATACAGCTGGCATTCCAACAACTCCTAACACTATCCTTACCACGTAATCTGATGACACATGTGTGCTAGTTAGTAATAACCTTTTGGTTGCAACTCTCCAGTCCCATATCACAACCCTCGAAGAATGGTGTCGAAATTGGAGGATAAAAATAAATCCCAACAAATCACATTTACTCTCTCCGTCGTAAACCTGCCCTACAGTATACTTTAATAACGTGGCTCTTACCCCTGTAAAACAGATTCGTTATCTTAAGACTGAAAAGACAGGAAACTGTACGTCGATTTTGACTTGTACAGCACTTACTAGACAAACGGTCTAAACTTCCAACTCATTACAAAAGGCTGATCTACATGACAATAATAAGGCTCATCTGGATATACGGAGTTGAGCTTTGGGGCTCCACTAAACCTTCGAATTTCTCTCGTATCCAATCCTTACAATCCAAAATCCTTAATGCTCTTTACCCACAAATCAAGTCATCCATCAGAACATTAATGTTCCATATTTATAACTTAACTTTTTTTACCGACAAAAAAATTGAATAAGGAAGATATTTTGCAGTATATAAACATCGTTATTTAAGTCAAGAAATTATAAAAAGTTTGTTCCGTGTTTTTAAATTGGTCAGTTGTCGTTATATATCGATGTTTATTCCGGTAAATTCCAGATGGCAAATGCCTCAAGTTGTCGTAGTCCGCTATTCCGTCCTTGACATATAGATCTAAGGACGTAGTAAGGAAACTCTTGACGTAATATTGTAGTACGGTCTCATGCGAGCTCGCGTGTTGAACAGGAACAGGAGAGCAATGTAAACAGAATTAAGGATTTTTTTCTTTCCCTTTTGTCGGTTACATTGTATCGTTATTTGTTGGCGTTTATTCCTTAACATTAAAAAAAACCAACCTTGACATTAGAGAAGCGTGTTAAGAGATTCTTTTTTAGAAGTAAATTTATTCCTTACTGTCTAAAATTGTGTCGACTATAGCTGAATTAATGATTCTATACGCATAATAAGTGGATCGCTAACGGACAAACTCTTCGGACCTGTGGCTGTCCTCTACAAAGAGGTTTCAGTATTAATTCTCAAGAAATAAAGGATAGAGTCCAGTATGGACTCATTTTTTAATAATAAATATTAATTAAGTTTTCATTCGTGCTTTATTAACTCAGTATTTTATTATTTATAAATAAATAAAAATAAATTCGAATTTAAATATGTAA
>NW_027115421.1:203021-204416 GCF_000696795.3 Halyomorpha halys | reverse complement strand
TATTTTTTATTTATTTAGACATTACAGGTGTTCGCAGCATTGGGTACAACTCATTGCTGCATATGACAAACATCACATAGCTGTGAACACAGCTTGCTCTTGCTACAAAATAAATCTTGCTCTTCTACTGAGGGCTTGCCGGTGTAGCTTATTCTCTCCTACCAATGAGAGAGCCCATAGCTTCCTTCCACTCGTACACAAAGGTCTTGTAGTGCGGGGAGTTTTCTTTCTTCATCTGCTCAGGAAGATCGCTCTCCGTCAGAACCTAGAGTCCAGTTTCCCTCATCATCTTGGCTCTCAGTGTTCCATAGGCGGTACAGGCAAGTACGACGTGCTCGGCGGTTTCAGGTACCTAACAAATTGGGCATAGATGATCAATGTTTATGCCATGTGCGGAGAGCTTAGCACGGAAACCCCCGTCCCGTGAGGAACTGTGAACCCAGTAGTCAGGAAGGACCCACGCTGATTCTTAGCGTGGTCAGTATTTAGATGTATGACTGCCCTAAATAGGTGACTAATGACGGAAAGAAACTTCTATCCTCCGCCAGCCTACTGGAAGCACCTCTCACCGAACGGGCGTAGGTGTGACTACCATACACTGTGTACTTTCCCTTTTATGGTCATTTCTGACTTACGAGGGGGGGGGGGAGGGAGGTTATCTACAAGGCACCACACCCTATTTTTCCATTTATTTGTTTTTTTTTGGTTTAAGGTATCAAATACTAATTTGTCAATATTGCATTAATTTACGAATTGAAATGTAGAATAATTATTGAAAAAATTTTTTTTGAGTGATTGAGAAATTCAAATATTTTATCCACAGTCTGTTTGTTATCCTGCAAAATTGAATGGAGGTCTGCTGGTAATTCATACAAAGATATGAGGAAGTTGTATGCTCGGCATTCGGTTAAGATCTGTTTGAGGGTAAGTCGAATTCGGCAAGTTTGTCATAGATGTGGAGAATCGCGGGTCATAAGGTGACCCTTAAGCAGGCTCTAATGGTAAGTTACTCTCTCATCCGTTCTCCCGGGAGCAATAATTTTGTAAGGGAACCATAAAGTGTGGCTAAACATCTTCAAAGTCTATATTCCTAATATGTACCTGACATATGTATGTATTTTTGTATAAACCCATAAAAAAAAACCCCGAAAAAAGCAAATTTCAAAATTTTAGTTTTTTGATAAATCAGTCATGCAAAGAAATAAAACAATTGATATGAAAGCACATTCTTTGGACTTTATAAGTTATTCCTGTAAACATTATTGTAAAATAATAATGAATTTAATCAATGTAAAAACAGTTTTTTTTTTCGTTTTTCTTTTCTACTTTTTTTAATGTATTGTAGGCAAAAACGTGTTAATTTAAAATTAAATTAAATAAATTATGTTTCTAAAT
>NW_027115421.1:202341-202773 GCF_000696795.3 Halyomorpha halys | reverse complement strand
GAATAATTATTGAAAAAAATTTTTTTGAGTGATTGAGAAATTCAAATATTTTATCCACAGTCTGTTTGTTATCCTGCAAAATTGAATGGAGGTCTCCTGCTAATTCATACAAAGATTTGAGGGAGTTGTATGCTCGGCATTCGGTTAAGATCTGTTTGAGGGTAAGTCGAATTCAGCAAGTTTGACATAGATGTGGAGAATCGCTGGTCATAAGGTGACCCTTAATCAGGCTCTCATGGTAAGTTACTCTCTCATGGTGGCTTTCCGTTCTTCCGCGAGCAATAATGTTGTAAGGGAACCATAAAGTGTGGCTAAATATCTTCTAAGTTTGACCACTTTTGCGCTGCCACCATTAGGCGCTCAACCTTTCAGCAAACAGGTTGGTTTTCATTCTTCTTTTTTGTTTTCTTTCCCCTTTCTTTATTTTACTCT
>NW_027115421.1:196074-201399 GCF_000696795.3 Halyomorpha halys | reverse complement strand
AAAAAAAAAAACATGATGATTTTGAAATTCTAATCATGAATAGAAGCGATATTTCATTACAAGATCTAGCTAGTTTAAAATTTGAAGGTTGATAATTTAAATTCCTGAATAATTTGATTATTTTTTAAAAAATTGAATATTGAAATAATTGCGAACAATTTTTTGTTTTTTAAAAAATAAAACAATAGATAATTTGTGAAAAATTGTTTATATATACAAATAAAAACTGAACTATATCTTTTACGATCTAAAACAATACGTCAATGGAATATTTCTCACTATTCACTTGTAGTAAACATGCAAGCATCCTCTTTTAAACAAAGGTGGGATTTCTAGCCTTCATTAATTATAAATCGTGTAATTGTATCCAATAGTTAATTACTCAATGCCTCAGAGGAAATAAATAATATGTATTCGTGTTTTTCGCATGATTCTCCTAAGGGCCAGTTGCGCCATTACAATATTTTGGACTCCCTGGGCAAAGATTCTGAGCAGCCCTATTGAAAGTCATGTTAAATGGTAAATGCATAAGAGCTCATAGCGGATTTTCCGAGCAACTTATTTTATAACCTTTCCTTCCTAAACTTCATGTTATTTTTAACTTCTTTAAAATTATTTATTACAACATGCCTAAATTAAGTGAAAAGTAAAAGTTGTGTAAACTAGGGTTTGTCGGGTTTTAAAAACCGGTTTTTTGGAGAAAATTATGAAATTCGAAAACCAGTTTTTTAGTAGAAAATATCGCTTTTCTATAAAATATCGAATTATTAAATCAGGCTTTAAAAGCGATTAAGCCTAGTTCGGTTGCAAGTGAGAAAGTATTTTCTATTTCGGAGAATTTTGTGAATAAACTAAGGACACGGCTAAATAGAAAAACGATAGACGTCCTCTGTTTTCTGAAATCATATTTCATTAAACAAAAAAATAAATAGAATATTCAATTTTGTATTTAAATTGCTCGGAATAGAAAATACTCGATCCTTTGCTTAATTGTCTTTAAAACTAAAATTGATTTTAATAATTATGTATGCATAAACTTTATTTACTCTTGTCTTTCGGCTTCGATTATAATTTATATTATATAATACTCAGTTATATATTTTCTAATTGTTTTTAATAAGTATCCATCTGTATCTAATAACATTGTTTTTTTTAAAAAATAATATGGTTATTATAAATATATTAAAATATATTGTTTTTATTTATTCGAACATTTTTTTATAAAAATTCGAAACCGGTTAAAACCTGTTTTCTGGAAAAAAATTACTATTCGAAAACCGGTTTTCTAAAATGTCGGTTTTTGTATAAACCCTAGTGTAAACGTTTGGCTACTGAGTAGTACAGTTGATCTTCTAACTGGTGAGGAAGAGTAATTGACAACTGTCATTACATCATTATTGTTGTCATCCATTGCTTTATTAGTTTTAAAAAACACAATAACTACAAATAAAACGACAACAAATAAAATAGTGACGAGCTCAGCTGGTCTGTTGTGTGACGTCATTCTCCATTTCACAAACCTAGTAACAGACTACCAACCATGTTATATGTTATATCGTTTTAACATGGTAAAAGAAGGAAATATTTCTCCATTTAACATAAGTTTTTCCACTTAACTCGCTTCAATACTAAAGATCATGAATACCTGTACTATTGGTTTAGTGCAAAAGAGCAGAATCTGTCTAATATGCTTTTTCTTTAAGTATTATTCTTCATTTTAAGATTTTCTTAATTAATCAATTATTTAAAAAAAAAAAAGCTATTGATCTCGGAATCGAGTCTTATATTCTGAAGTTTTGTTTAAACAGACTTTCTGATTTTGGAATTTGTCTGGATTCTTTGGATGTACGATTTAGTACAAGAACCGGGAAGAGAAAAAGATAGTTATCTCACCCCAATTTTTGATTATTTTAATGAAAACTATGTATAATTAATAGTCAAAATTGATGAGTCTACCAATTATAGATAGAGGGAATGAAAAAGGGCGGCTGTTTCAAAACTTAAAAAAAACATTAATTTTTCATTCGGAACTCTATATCTTAAAAACCACCAACAACACTAGAAAATTTAAAAGAGCATTATTTAAAGAAGAGTAAATTTGCTGAAATATTAACCCTAATAGAGCTATTTACGTTTTATAGTTCTCAAGATGTAGCCTTTTAAAAAGCAAAATTTCTTAAAAATCTACTGAAAGATTAGTAGTTAGTTAATTTATTTTGAGAAATGTATGTCACAGATGTCCATTAGCACTCAAATTAAAGCTAGTTTAATGGACTATAAAGAAGTTTCTGACCTTTACCTTTGTAGAAATAGTAGTTTTCATGATATTTGTAAATTTATTTATAGTTGTTCGGACAATAAGTTTGATGTTTGAAAAAATATATTTCTAGATTCATAAGACGCACATATGTCTGCCAACACTCAAAATAAAGGAAATTTAACTTTCTATAAAGTAGTTCATGACACTTGTCTTCGTAGGAGTTGTAGTTTTTGTCCGAATAACTATAAATCAATTTATTTTAGCAAATTCATGTAAACTATTACTCCTACGAAGATAAACATCATAAACTACTTTATAGTGCATTAAACTAGCTTTAAGTGCTAATAGACATCTGTCCGTCAAATGCTTTTTGAGATATAAATTTTTCAAAATAAATTCTCTATCTACTGATCTTTCAGTACGTCCCATACAACATTTTTATGAAATGTTTCTTTTTAAATAGCTATATCTAGAAAACTATTTAATGTAAATAGCTCTTTTAGGGCTAATATTTTAGCAAATTTACTCTTCTTTAAATGACGTTCTCTTAGGTTTTCTTGTGTTTTTCCTACTTTTTAAGATATAGAGCTCTGAATAAAAAATTAGCTTTTTTTTATCACTTTGAAACAGCCGCCATTTTTTATTCCCCCTACCTATACTTGGCAAGCTCATCAATTTTGACTATTAATTATACCTAGTTTTCATTAAAGTAATCAAAAATTGGGATTAGATAACTGCCCTTTTTCTCCTCTTGGGCTCTTTGGGTACTAATTGCTTGTGGTATCAGAATCGAAATTTTTCGTTCGCCAAACATTATTCTTGTTATTCATACCATAGAAATAACCGAAGCAGTACGAGGCCGATCAGTATACGTTGGAAGGCAAACACGATATTTTCCAATGATAACCACTTGAAATAAAAATCTGAATATCACTTAGAAAATAATAGTAGTATTTTATCTAAATTGCTCATTCTATATCTATATTGTCTTTGCCACTCAATTATAGCCATAATGAATGTTTGGATTTGTCTTCGATATTAATTCATTGAGAGATAAATTATCAGCTCTCACTGCTGATAAATTACTGTTAAGACTTTTTTTATTTTTCGAGTTGCTTTCGTCTTGACATTTTCGCGAACGGATTCTTCAATATAAAAGCACGAATATCAAATATTTTTATTTTTTCCTTTGAGGCGCAGTGTAAATGTTTCAGGTCCCACACCAAAAGAAAATTATATTTATAATATATAATAGTTTTCAATTATTTATCATCCGAGGTTTCGCCCCACTTTGTAGGGCTTCTCCAGGGCTAAAAAAGATACAAGAACAACTATAGCCTGCATAAAGTTTTTTAAAATTTATGTGGTTCTAAATTTGTATTTTTTAAAAAAATATCTTTATTGAAATGTATATTATATAATACATATAGTAAATTTGATCTCAGTTTAAAGAGTGTTACAGACGTGTAGAGAAACTACACATTGTTAGCACTCTAATAACATTTTATATTAGCTGGTCTCGTGGCCATCTTTTCAGGCGCCTCGGAGGATTGTCAGGAATGGAAGAGGATTCAAGGTTATAAATTAGTGGGTATGGGTGGTGTCGGATTTACATAATCCGAATTTACCGGCGCTTTTTTTATTTTATATAAATAAAGTTGGGGTCTCATTTTTGATGACCCCCCATTGTCGCGGACACCGGAAGACTTCGAAGACGCCCTGCTATATTATCTATCGTGGCATGCAAGCTAGATATGCGATTACTATTACTTATTATATGATACGACCTGATATATATTTCTATTTACTTTATAATAATTTTCACTTTACTAAAATACTAACCTTTTTGCCTCCTCAGGGATTTTACTTAGTCTTATAAAATATAAGACATTTCAACACCCATTTTCCACACTATTTTAAATTGTATTTTCAACGTACATTCGGGATACCTGAAATAAGGTACGACTATGTTCCGATGTATACAGGTTAGGGAGTTTATAATGGAAGGAGTGATATCTGATTCGGGCTAGATCGGTTACATAGGGAATATTAAGGTCTTTATCAAATTTGTATTTAAGATTGTTCTTGAGGATTGCCGAATTGGTCGAATATTGGACTTATTTAGAAATATAGATTATTTTGAGACTTAAATTGGATGGAATTTAATCTATTTTAACGATAATAACCAGTCACAAGAATGTGTAAAGATTATAAATAAAAAATTCCCTTTTTAGTGAAATGTAATATTTGTATTATAAATATTTTTATTTTAGAATTTTAGCGCACTTGCTCAGCCTCCACTGGCTCACTACCAGTGATGCGGCGAGAGGGATGCGCTGGGATCTTTTGAGCTCTGCTCTACTCCTCACACGTGGGGGATAGAGACTTATTGTAAAATAAAAATAGAAAATTGGAGTTCTGGCAGTGGTCATATGCTCCATTCAAGTTGAGTGTTAGAACTTGCTCAGCCTCCACTGGCTCATAAACAGTGACGCTATAATTCTCATTCGTGGGGGTTCAGGGATCCTTAATTTGATTGTTTAAATATTGTATATAAGAGTGTAAATACGACTGGCGATATTTTATTTATTTATTTTTTCATTTACATAGTTTGATTATGTTTATTTTGTTTATCCGTCAGTTTGTTTATATTTAGAGAGTGACTTTATTTATGTATTTTTTTCTTATGTTATTTTATTTTAGTATGAATGTGATCATTCATCACTATTACCTATTGCCCACAACTGTGTGGCAGATTGTTATATCTATCAATAAATAAAAAAGTATTTAAAAAAACATCAATTCGAACAATTTAACCAACGGCGTTGATCGTATGTTTATATGTCAAAATGATTCAAGATACAACCAACTGTGTCATCTTTATTGGTCTCGAAAATAGGTGGGACAATTCAAATTCATATTTTATTAGTAGAAATTTTTCTTGTTTCAGCTAAGAGCTAAACAAAAAGTTTTGGAGATTTTTTCCTTGTAAAAAATTATAACCTTGTTACCCGTTAATTCAGAACCATTAGCAATGAAAAGCTTTCGTGCGTTCGTGAATAAGG
>NW_027115421.1:193747-195303 GCF_000696795.3 Halyomorpha halys | reverse complement strand
CGTTTGTCTAGTAAATGTTGAAATAGTCGGAATCTACGAGCAGTTTCTTGAGAGGACGTAATTTAAAGTAGAATAAATTTGCTAAAATATGAGCTCTAATACAGCTATTTACATTTAATAGTTTCCGAGATATAGCTTTCTAAAAAGCAACATTTCATAAAAAATATACTGAAAGATTAGTAGTTGGTGAATTTATTTTGAGAAATCTATATCTCAGGAACTATGTGACGTACAGATGTCTATTAGCACTCAAATTAGTGCTAGTTTAATGTACTGTAATGGAGTTAATAGCTATTGATTATTGATAAAATTTGACACAGGTATTATAGCCTGGAACGGTATGATAACTAATTTTAGCTGTTCTATTGGAAGTAAGGTTGGAAATTTATGGCTCAGACAATTTCTTAAATTTATTTATGGTTGGGATGTAATTGAAATTGTTAGTTCATAGACTCTTGAGGCCGGAATGGTCAAAACGTAGGAGTTACAAGTGTGAGATTGTATGGATATTTTATTATAACTTATAAAAAAAAGTTTTTCCATATTTACCTTAGTTGTGGTTGCTGTTGTCTGGGGCTTTAGGGCGTAAACCCTGAGATATTCAACGCCCATGTTGTGTGCTTTATAATTCTATTTCATTCATATTTATATTTATATTTCATTTTATTTTTCACTTTAAATAATTACGAAAACAATTAAATAATTACTTCTTTTGGAATTTTTTATTACGTATAACAGACTTTTTGTTTTAAATCTTATTCAAAAGGCTATTCCTTTTTAAGAAAACAAGACCGTTTCCACGTTCTTCGGGTCATCATTCAGAGCATCCGATACACTCGGTCCCTCCCAATCTACTCAAATTCGTGGAATAGATATGACATTCTTCAAGTATGTGACTGTGTGTAAGTACACTGTTGTAGTATTGACATTTTGGCGGTGACTACTTACTGATCAGATATGTATGAGTTAAACTTGTTTGACCTATTCTCAATCTGGCAATAGCTACCTCCTCCCTCCTCTATTTACCGTAGTGAAAAGATTTGACCAATAATTTATTCCACCTAAAAACACATTTACATTTTCCAATAATTTCTTCGGCATATAACTTGAGATGAACCTAAAATTTTTATACTGGAAGGAGTGAGATTCTTAGATAGTTATTACAATCCAAATTATTACAAATGTGAATAGAAATATTTTTTATTTTATTTTTGAATAAGTATTTTATTTATTTTTATTATGAAATTGAGTATTATTGATAAGTATACATAAAGTAGATATTAGAACTTCAACTGTGAGATACAACAGGCCGTGGCAGGGAACTTTGAACTCGAGAAGGCTCATACTAGACTATCTCTCAACGTCCTTTCCGTTTCCGGTAGATAACGCAGACGGCTGTGTTTCTGTACAGTGCGACGTTTTTTTGTTTTGTTTTTTGTTTTTGGAACAGCTGGGATATTGAGTTATCGCTAGTGACACCCAAACAAAGCTATCTTCAACACAGTTCAAAAGAAAAAGCTTTTATAAAGATTGTCAATTCCAGTTAATAGAAGTCT
>NW_027115421.1:180117-188803 GCF_000696795.3 Halyomorpha halys | reverse complement strand
CATTATTAAATTATGGAAGAATATAACAATAAGCTGTATAGTTCGTCATTGTATTTTAAAATCCCGTTTTTACAGCAAATTCTGATTTTTTCTAAAAACAATTTTTTGTTCTTTATAGTCGTGTCAAGCTTAATATCTTCCTATTTATCATTTATGATTTTATAAAATAATTAAAGAGGTGTATTAGTAAACTTTTTTTATTTTTAATTATTTTACGATTGATAATTGCCTGCAACATTTTGATAACCGATTTTAACTGTTATATTGGAAATAATGTATATATAATCACAATATTTTACTGTGAACCCCACTTGTTATAAATTAATTCCAGCAGTATCTCTTTTAAAATACATATTTCTAAAAAAATCTATTAGATGAGCTCTAAAGCATTCTTTGAAGGTAAATACTTCAGATTCAAATAAATATCAAGACGCCAGTTCTATGACCGAGTGCCTCATTTTTAGAATAATGCTGTATCATACTGAAAAAAAATCTTTTCTACTTTATGATAACTCTCGGAGGAACATCTGTACCTTATCACTTCTCTCTCCGATGGATGATAAGATAAGATTGATTCCCGCTCCTCTCAGCAAACATTTGCTAGATGTTGGGACGCTTTTAGGATTGTTGTGAGGACTAGCTTCAGAGATTATTTCCTCCTACAAATGTGCTTTATACAATAACTTGTACATACTGAATAATAATTTTTTAATAAGGGTATAATAGAGAGAAATGCTTATTATTACAAGTAGTACTGTCCAAATATAATAATAATAATATTGATTATTTATTCTCGGATTGATCCCTTTAGAATAATATGCAAGCATCAAAATTAGGTGTTGAGCCTTAGAGTAAATCACAAAATAAAAATGTAATTATAAAACGTCATAAAATATAAAAAATATAATAAGATATTTTTTTTCTATTTATTGACATTTACAACTGTATATAAAATACAACAAGCAAATTTGAAGTAAGATCATAATGATATGATACAGCATGTAGAGAACCTACCCAGTAGTAGAACTCTAAAAACAGTTTACAATATAAGGTCACGAGGCCATCTTCTTTTCAGGCGCCTCGGAGGATTGCCAGGAATGGAAGAGAAAGCAAGGTTAGAAACTAGTGGGTTTGAGTTGTTGGGGAGTTTATAATGGAAGGAACGGTATCTGGTTCTGGCCAAATCGGCAAGATATGGAACATTAAGGTCCTGATGGATTTGTGAGTTACTGACTTGATTTGTGAGTAAGGAGAATTAAGGATTTTACGGAGGATTTTGGACTGTAAGGAATGGATTCGGGAGGAATTTGATGGTTTAGTGGAGCCCCAAAGCTCAACTCCGTATGTCCAAATAGGCCTTATAATAGTCATGTAGATCATTCTTTTGTTATGGATTGGCAATTTAGACCGTTTGTCTATTATTATAGAATATATTCGGAATCTACAAGCAGTTTCTTGTCTTTTTATTCTTGTATGAGGATTCCATGTCAGTCGTTTGTCCAAATGTAGTCCTAAGTAACGGATCTGTTCGACAGGAATATGTGGCGTGTTATTATTGAATACTGTAGGGCAAGAAGTCATGGGTTTACGACGAAGAGTAAATGTTATTTGGTGGGATTAATTTTAATCCTCCAGTTTTAGCACCATTCTTCAAGGGTGGTGATGTGGGATTGGAGGGTTTGGGATACAATGTAAGGACTAAGGATAGTATAAGCGCTGTTGTGATTTATGTGAAATAATCTGTTGGAGAGATAAGAATGGATAATGAGGAAGTATGTAGGGGGTAGGAATTTACGGATCTTGTATAGGAGTCCTGGGTGCCACACTCGATCAAAATCCTGTTCTACATCAAGAAAAATGAAAATCTGAAACATTAAATACAGAAAATATATAAACCTTATTTGAAACTTTCAATTTTTATTCTTCCAGAAACGGGTGGACAGAAAGTAGTCGAAAATACGGGATTTGAAGATTGGAAGAGTATTAGAATATAATAGAATAGGGTATTCATAGGAAAGAGGATGAGAAAAGATCTAAAGGCTGCGGTTCGATGTGCAATCACATATAAGTCTGAAGGCCGTGTGCGAGTATTGCGGGAATGCACTGTGAGTTTATATTAAAGAATATCAGAGATGTGTATAGTGTAGTACATTATAGCCATTTTTTTTATATTGATAGATTTATTTATTGATAGATATTACAATCTGCCACACAGTTGTGGGCAATAGGTAATAGTGATGGATGATCTCATACATACTAAAAATAAAATAAAAATAAAATAATAAAAAAAATAACAAAATAAATAAAAATAATTAAAAAAAAAATTCTTAAAATATATACAAACAAAAGAATATACAAGATGAACATAATCAAACTATCTGTATGAAAAATAAATAAATAAAATAACATAATGATAAAATAATATACAATATTTACACAATCGACCTGAGGATCCCTGAGCCCACTCAGAGAAGAGCAGTGCTCAAGAGATCCCAGCGCATCCCTCTCGCCGCATCACTCGATTATAGTTATTAACATCAGTCCATTATTATATCTGATATTACTACTTTTTTTTTTATTACTAGCAAACCCCGCAATGTTTCAAAATTTCAAGATTTAGGCATGAAGACAGGTTAATTGAATATAACTGAAAATATGATATAAATTAATATATTAAGTTATTTACACATTTGATTAATGATTTAATTAAATTTTTATTATATCTATTTAGTTTATTTCGGTAAATAACAATATAAAATACAAATATATGGTAAAAAAATAGATATTACTTCAACACGGTTTAATCGATTTCTACGCAAATTGTCAGTGGTTTAGGGCTCTATGAACCAAAGATCACAAACTTGATCTAATTAAACAAATTAGAACCAGAGAAATAAAATAAAATCTTTTAATTTTTTTTTTTTTTTTATTTCAAACTAATATTTTGCCCTTCTAACGGCATTAAATCTAAATGGTAGGAATAAAGTAAAAAAAAAAAAAATTCAGCTTTCTAACAGTTGTAAATACGTTGTAAATAAATTGTTAAAAAGTAAAGGAGTTATGAACGATTATATAAACAAAGGACGCCGGGAGAAAAAAAAATCATCCAAATATATCAAGGTAAAAATTATCTAATTTTTAATTTCTTTAACAAATGATATTTAGTTTTTCAGACGATGTTAAAAACAAATATATTTTGTTTATTCCTTAAATAATTGTGTTGACATACTTTATTTCGAGCCTAATTATTTTATTTTTAGTGAATAAAAAACCATTTAATTTACAAAAAAACACGCGATTACATTACCTTTGTCTTCTGCCTTATTTTTTCCTTATTATTTCTGCGTGCTTTTCTCTTCTTTCTACTGTCCACCTGACCTCCTTTTTCGAATTTCTCCTTCCCACAAGAACCTTGATTTCCTTCAGTCTTTTCCTGTATCTTTCTCCGTCCAGACAGTCCTAGTCCGTTATTCCTAGTCTTTCCGTTTCGTTCTTCATCTGCCTGATGTATCCTCCTGAGCTTTTGTATCCTTGGATTTTTTTGGAATATTTCCTTGTTTAGTCTTTCCGAAGCCTTTCTTAACATATTTCTGTGGAATCTCAGTCTTCTGATCTTTATTTTTGTACTTTGTGTCTTTGTAGATTTCTTTGTTGGGTCTTAGCCTGTATTCTTCTGGTGTCTTTTTGGGGCCGTAGATTCTTCTTAGGATTCTTCGTTCTACTCTCAGTAGTTCTTTCAGACTGGGATGGCATGTGTTTCTGTCTCGTATAGTATTACCGGTCTGTATTTGGTTTCTAGTAGTTTCTTCTTGAAGTCTGGATCTGTAGTCATTCTATTTTGTTTAGATATTTAATATTTCCCTATTTTTATTTCTTTTTCTTTATCTTTTATTGTGAACTGTATTTTTTATATATTAAAAAAGACTGATCTACATGACTATTATAAGGCCTATCTGGACATACGGACTTGAGCTATGAGGCTCCACTTAACCATTAAATTCCTCCTGAATCCAATCCTTACAGTCCAAAATCCTTAATGCTCCTTACTCTGTTACAAATCAAGTCATCCATCAGGACCTTAGTGTCCCATATGTTGCCGATTTGGCCAGAACCATATACAATTCCTTCTATGATAAACTTTCCAACCACCCACATCCACTTGTTTCTAACCTGGCCTCTCCTTCATTACCTAATAATCCTCTTAGGAGTGTGAAAAGAAGATGTCCTCGAGATCTTCTCCTCTAGAAATGTTATTGGAGTTCTATCAATGGGTAGATTCTCCACGTTTGTATCACGTTACTGTGTCACCTACAGCAAATTTACTTGTTGTATTTATTTTTATACCGTTGTATATAACAATAAATAAATTATAAAAAAAGTTATATACTTTTTTATTTGTTATAATTGGCATTTTCATTAATTGTCTAATACTTTTTTGTAATTCTGGTTTATTTATACTTTTCATTATAAATCTTATTTTAAATTTTTTTCTTTTTTATAAAATATTTTATATAATTTTTAGCCATACCTTAGTTCACTTTTATTTCATCTTATCTTATTCTATTACTAGTTTTTATTATTTTGGTTGTTTGTATCTTTTTTTAGCCTTGGTGATGCCCTGTAAAGTGGGACGAAACGTTAGCTCACATTAATTATTTTATTTACTATTTGAGTTCTTTTCACCGTACCTTGGCCATCTTCCTTTTATATATTACACAGGTTGAATTAACGATCTTTCAAAAAAAAAATAAATGAACTCAATAATAAATATATTATACTAAGTGTATGATTTGATATAAATTAGAAAATAATTATAATTGTGAATAGCAGATTTATCTTTCGTGTAGTGGGTGAATATGACGCTCCCCGAACTTCAGTTATGAGGAAACAAAGAACAAAATAAAAAAAGGTCGTAAGTAATTATATATTCTGCCCGCTAGTCGGTCAGTGGTGTCTGTTTTAGAACCGGAGTCTTTAGACCACGTAGGTTTTTAATATTCAGGACATCTATGGAGTTTGATGGTCTTTGTACTCTTAACATTACCTAATCTGCGGTAGGTCCGTTTGTATTGTTGCTAACCGAAAGGGCTACTCAAGTTTTCTATGTAAAATTGTTCTGAATTGCGACTGTTCATGTCGTATTCGTCTTTCTAAAATAGATGGCGTAGGAGTTGAAGTTTACACAGAATTGGTACAACGAAGCTTTTGTAATATTGGTTTAACAATACTACGTTTATATTATTAAAGCAGATGTTGCGGTTCGAAGAGGATAATTATTTACGGCTATATTTTCAAACCTTTCATTATTATACTATCATCTGTGTTTTTGGTTTTTTTAATACTTAATACGTGGCAGATTCTATTAATTCTCTTCAATAAATATTATACCAAAATAAATTTTATCAAGAACATTGATGGATGTTAAAATATATAATTGAACGTAAATTTGAAGTAACAAACATTGTTTTTATTTTAGAACGATGTTATCTAATGACAAGGACGTCAATAATTCTGTTTCGATTCCGGTATAATGAATAATCTCTCAGTATTACCTTATCTCAGCTTTTGAATTATAGAGAAGTACGTATTGTTACTGAGGTTTAATGAATCTAATTTTTTTTTAGGTATTTGTTTGTTTTATATATTTATAACTTATTTTTTAAGGTTTATTATTTTTGAAAAAAAGTAAAAAAATAAAATGATGAAGGAATGTTGGTCGAATGTAAACTTTATTTTATATTCGTAAAAAAATTCTGGATTAATTTAAATTTCGGATATAGCTGGTTTTTTAGATTTTAATCTCTAATAACAAAGCATTTGCCTTGAAAAAAAGTAATAATGTAGAATAATTACTAAATAAATATAATATTTAGAAAATGATAATTTTCAGAAGAAGAAACTAAAAAAAAAAAAAAATAATTATAAAATATGACGATAAAAAAAAAATTAAAAAACAGTTAGGATACAATATTGATCCATGTAATTTCCAGACGGTTTTATATAGTATTTTAGCATCCATTACTCTTGTTACTAAAAACGTTATAACTATTATTGTAATAAATATGTTATTTCATGGAATAATTATCCTTAAAAAAAATAATATAGGATGGGCGAAATTGCTTAATTGTGGTAAATAATAAAATTATTTGCCTTCTAACATACTTCATGTACTAACCCTCCTCCCCTCCCCCGTCTGTTTAACTACCTTTTGGTTCTCTAAACTATTACAAATATTACAATAGTACAAATAATATAAATATTAAACACAATCATTTATTGACTGTAAATATTTTAACTACTTTTTTAATTTGTTTTTTATGTATACAGTCATTTAATTTTTATTTGTTTTGTTTTTTCTGTATCTTAAATTATTTATATGCAATTTCAATATAAGTTATATTCTGGTTTTTCTTTTTTGAGAAAGTCTGGTAAGTCAGTTTCAAGATTTTTTTTAGGTTAAAAACTTCCAAACTTTGAATATATTTTATTATATATTATTATTATTGTTGCACGACTTTTACAGTCTTAACAATTATTGTCAATTATTATTGAGGTACTTAGTCCCAGAATAATAAACTATTTTTAATTTTTATTAAAAAAAAAATGATAATGTATTTTAGGATTAGCGAAATAGCTTAAGTTTGGTAATAGGTTGGCAAATAATTAAATAATTCGAAAAAGGGATAAAGAAAACGACCGACTAGAGAATAGTAGAGATAGGTTAGTAATGGTTTTTTTTACTGGTCATATCATAGGGTGGTCATATCCTTCCAAGCAAAAATTAAGCCAAAAAAGCCACGCCTAGGAAAGGAAGGTTTACGTTCAGGCTTATAAGAATGTCTAGACTGTAACAGAAGACAGCCAGTGATTGGTACGTTCTCTTCTCTTACTCCTCTGCCACGCCCTCAATTTTTCTACCAGCTTATCCCCTCCATTATACTTCTTACTCCAATTGGGTATATCTGCTATAATGCCACTGCGCTCGATAATTTAAGATGGTTATAGAATATTATAAAATATTTGTTTCTGTATTTTGAACTAAAATTGTTTCGAAACATTCTCGGGATTTACTGAGTAATTTGAGACTTAAAATTTGGATGTGCAGTTAAAATTTCTTTAACTAACGTAAATGTTGAAAAAAAAATCAGCGAACAAAATAAAAAAAAATTATTAAAAATTTACCGTAATGTCCATATCAGAGGTTGGCATGACCCTACTCTCCTTCCAAACAAAAATGAAGCCAAAAAGGCTATATCTGCTATAATGCCACTAGGAACGCTCGATAATTTAAGAAGGTTATAGAATATTATAAAATATTCTTTCAGTATTATGAACTAAAATTGTATCGAAACACTCTCGGGATTTACTGATTAATTTGAGACTTCAAATTTAGATGTGCAGTTCGCCCAAAAAATGCCCTGAAAGCTTCAAAAGGACAGATTTTACTTGAGTATTTTGAGGTCAAATTGTTTGAAAACGGTTTATCTGTTTGGTTAAAAATTGTTACAGACCAACAAATGAGCAGTTTACAAGAAATCCCTTGGCACATTAGAGAGTATTTTGTTAAATTTATTTAATAAAATATATATGTTTTTATTTTTAAAAATATCCCCCCCCCAAAAAAAAGATCCTTACAACAATTTAATGGCAAAACATCCGCCTGTCAAAGTCTGTGGAATTTTAACTAAAAACATATAAATAATAAAACTTAAAAGAAAATACGTTATAAAAATAATGATTTTAACTAGTCAATAGTTTAAAATAATAATACAGTATTTATGTTATAGCAACAAGGCAATGGTAACAACTGTGGCGTTACTCACTCAAATACTAACCAACTGAGCTCTTTCCTGCGTAGTCCGTCGTACATAATTGCTAACAGCTCTACAAATATAGCCTTTTAGCAAAGTGAATAATGGTTCCGAAGAGCTGGTCCGTTCCCCAAAATAGTTTATTCTTATTTCGCTATACTTGGAAAAGGCTCCTAATAAGTGAAAGGTATTTTTCTTTTCTTGAGAGTTGAACATTAGAGTGCACTTAAGTAATTAGAGGTCTGCCCCAACATCCACTTCTGACTGGCCGTACGGAGCATCAATTGTAATTGTACAGACGTATACAGATATTCCATAAAAAATATTAAGCAATTTAAAAAAAAAATTTCTACTCAATTGAAATCGATAAAAAATAGTTTTCAGAAAAAGAAATTTTTACCAAAGAAAATATATAAAATATAGAAAGAGTGAGGAGGCTACATTGAAAAGTTTTTAATTATTTTATTTTTTATTTTTTTAGCTGGCATATTGATAAATATTTACGTTAGTTAAAGAAATTTAGGCAGGTTTACATTTCTTGCGATATAGAGATAACTGGTAGATTAATCGGGTTTATATTTGATATTATTCTGAGAGTGATTGATCAGCTATCGATATCATTTTCCCAAAAACGATATGCGTTTTATTAATTGTATTTATTTTCCAGAAATATTTTGAAGTTGAAAAGTATTTTCTATTTGTATTTGTTGATCTTTACTGTTTTGTCTTTTTTAATTAGAATTCTACGAAAGCCAATCAGCCATTACGTAGTGTTCTGGGAATGATGCTAGATTACAAAAAATGACATTTCTTTGATTTTTTTATATTTCCAAAATAATCTCAATTCTTGTTATTCATTTTTTTAAATAAAAAAA
>NW_027115421.1:177939-179337 GCF_000696795.3 Halyomorpha halys | reverse complement strand
ATGTCCTTGAGGATGGCTAAAATGGCCGAAACGTTGGACTGTTGAAATAAAAAGTGTTGAGACAAAAAAGGATACAAGTTTTTGATTTATTTAATAAATTCATTAATTATGTTATTTTACTTAGATATTTAATTACCTATATATATGTTTTATTTTACACTTCTTTCATTACTTTATTTTTATCTATTTTCTTTCTGTACAATTATTTACTTTAATTATTCTACATATTGTTTTATTTATTGGTTGTTATCTTGTTTTTCGTTCTTAGCCTTAATGAAGGCTAGAAATTCTGACTGAAATGTTGACACTATTAAATTTAAATTAAATTTACTACTATTAAAGTTACTTGTGTTATTAACACATCCCTCAAACCATTGGGACCACAACCCCTCATATATATTACCCACGGTCAACTATGTTTTTATCATTATTTAAAAAATAATAATAAATAACAGCCCTTATCGTATCTGTAATCATGTGAAATAGTAATTTTATTATTATAAATTTTAAAATGAAGTTTTGTTATTAATAAAAATTAATAACGAGAATTCAGATTGTTTGAGAAATATAAAAAAAATTCGAAGAAATGTCATTTTATTTTTTAATTTGTTTAAATAATAAAATTTTATCCATTTTAAGTCTTAAAACATTTTTATTGTATTTATAAATCCGACGTTTCGGCAAATTCAGCCATCCTCAGGGACAATATTAATAAAATTTAAGAACTAACTCATTTAAAAAAACAACAACTTTATGCAGGCTATTCTGCCCCAGGTCAATCCAACAAATTACCCTGATTAGTCAATTTTCACATTAAAATAAAAATAAAAATTATGATTATAAAATTTTTGTTATAAATTTTTAACAAAGAAGGTAACTGTGATAAATAAGTTTAATTTTAATGTGATAATTGACTACTTAGTGTAAATTGTTGGATTGACTTCGGCAGAATAGCCTAAAATTGTATTAAGATTATCCGTGAGAATGGCCGAAACGTTGGACTTATAAATAGAATAAAAATGTTTTGAGATTTAAATGGATAAAATTTTATTAAATGAACAATATTAGCCAGTCTCAAGAAAGTGTTAAGATTATAAATAAAGTAATTTTAATTGTTACCTGTCATCTTTAATAGAACACTTCGAAATGGCTGATTGGCTTTGGTTGAATTCTAATTAAAAGAAAAACAGTAAACATTAGCAAATAAAAAAAGAAATTACCTTTTAATTTGAAAATATTGTATATTATAGTGTAAATGTGACTAGAGACTATATTATTTTATCATATAGTTTGTTATATTATTATGTTATTTTATTTATTTATTTTTCATACAGATAGTTTGATTATGTTCATTTTGTTTATTCTTTTCTTTGTATATATTTTAAGAGAGTTTTTTAT
>NW_027115421.1:171739-173516 GCF_000696795.3 Halyomorpha halys | reverse complement strand
AAAATAAAATAAATAAATAATAAAAAATATGACGATAAAAAAAAATAGTATTTTAGCATTCATTATTCTTGTTACTAAAAACGTTATTAACTATAATTGTAATAAATTTGTTGGTTTATGGAATAATTTTTCTTAAAAAAAAATATGTATAACATAGGATGGGCGAAATTTTAGTAATTGGTTGGTAAATAATAAAATGCTGGAAAAATTAAATGAATCGAACGCTTATCGTTTTAGAGAAATGCTATCGATAGCTGATCAATCACTCTCAGAATAATATCAAATATAAACCCGATTAACCTACCAGTTATATCGCAAGAAATGTAAACCTGCCTAAATTTCTTTAACTAACGTAAATGTTGAAAAAAATCAGCAATAACAAAATAAAAATAAAATTATTAAAAATTTACCGTAATGTCCATATCAGAGGGTGGCATGACCCTACTCTCCTTCCAACCAAAAATGAAGCCAAAATGGCCACGCCCAGGAAAGGAAGATTTACGTTCAGGTTTATAAGAATCTCTTTCTCTAAGAGCTTATACTCTTTTCTCCAATTGGCTATATCTGCTATATTGCCACTGCGCTCAATTATTTAAGAAGGTAATAGAATGTTATAAAATATTCTTTCAGTATCATGAACTAAAATTGTTTCGAAACACTCTCGGAATTTACTGATTAATTTGAGACTTCAAATTTGGATATGCAGTTCTCCAAAAATAATCCCTGAAAGCTACAAAATGACAGATTTCACTTAAGCATTGAGGTCAAATTGTTTGAATAGAATCACGGTTTAGCTGTTAGGTTAAAAATTATGACAGACCAACAAATGAGCAGTTTATGAGAAATCCTTTAGCACATTAGAGAGTAAATATAAACATCCGTCTGTCGAAGTCAGTGTGAAATTTTAACTAAAAACATATAAATAATAAAACTTAGAAAAAAACCCTTATAAAAACAATGAATTTAACTAGTCAATAGTTTAAAATATATTTCTTTAACTAACGTAAATGTTTATTGAAAAAAATCAGCTAATAAAATTTTAAAAAAATATTTAAAATTTTCAAAGTTGCCTCCTCACTTTTTGTTATATTTCATTTAGTGAAAATTGTTTTTCCTGAAAAAATCCATTTTTTTAATGATTTCAATTGAGAATGAAACTAATTAATTTAATGAGTGGGACTTCCAATCGGTCGATATTAACGAATACGTTGTGGTCACGTCCCAGGTATATGTCTGCATTAAATATATAATATCAGCTTCACAGGGCTTTTCGTTTTTGAGTTAACCTGTTTCTACACAGAGACCATTTTGAAAGATAGGTTTTTTAAAATCAGGGCAACTCAAAACGTGATTTTACGTCGAAAACTCGAATTCGAAATTTTTCATGATCGCAATAGATTTTTATATTTGATTTTATTGTGAGAGACAAAGCCTTGTACAAATTCATAACACAATATACAATTATAAAACAAAACTTTAGTCTAGTGCTCCATTTCAAAAACAATAAACAAATGATAAAACAAACTGGATAATACAAAACTATTAACATAATATTCATTAATCTACTATATTTAACTTAAAATAATTAGAATTATTTTATGATTGGAGAAGTTTGTCTAGGGGTGCGGTCAGCAAAGAACAACATAAATAAACAAAACCATATTTATTTATTTTATGCCGACGTATCGACCTGAGTTTCAGGTCTTCATCAGGGCTATAGAACAAAAGAGATAACAACAACATTTAGAGCAACATACAATTGAAAAGGAATAGTATA
>NW_027115421.1:166808-171059 GCF_000696795.3 Halyomorpha halys | reverse complement strand
TTGTCTCCTTGAGAATGGCCTGAGGGCCGAAACGTTGGAGAGTTATTTAAGAAAGGTTGAGACTTAAATTAATTTAAATTGTGTATATTAATAATAAAATAAACCACTCTCAATCAATTAATCTAATTATTTTATATATTCTGTTAATTATTGTTGTTTATTTGTATCTTATCAAATTCATTGTTTTATTTTATATTAAAAAGTTATGTAATTTCATCTTTACTCTTAGGCTTTAAAGTCTAATTTTGACGACTGTAAAGGGATCAATACCAGAATAAATAAAGATTATTATTATTATTATTATTAGGTAACTCTTTTTATCCAACTCAGAATTATTTATGCTATTTTTTATTCTTTTAAACTTTTTCTTTATTATCGGTTGATCAGCAGAATTTACAAAGATTGTTTTCCATAAGATTTATGAATATTCATCGATCGTATAAGGAGGTTTTCACTCTGAATAATCGACGTCACCTGGCTCTCCTGAGATTTTATCAGTTTTAAAACTTATATTTCTAAAAAAGACGTTTAACGTATCTCTGAAGGATTAAAACAAGTAATGTTTGTTTACATGTTTGTAATACATAACATATATCTGTAAATAGATAAAAATAATAATTCTTATGAAGAGAGAAAAAGAAAAGTTAATTACAAAAACAATGACTTTTATAGATTTAATAAAACAAATTATTGCCTTCTATAATCCGGAAGGATAACAATTTAAAGTTTCAAATAAGGTTTATATATTTTCTGTGTTTAATGTTTCAGATTTTTGTTCATAATTAGAAACATGTACGTTACCAGAAATTGTATCTTTGCATTTATTATTTTTTATTTTAATTGTATTTGATTTTTTATCATTTTTTTTTCTTTTTATTCATTATCAGAAGTCATTATATATTTTATGTTATGATATGTGGTTTTATTTTACTTGTTCTCTCATTATTTTATATGAAAAAGGTTCTGTTTTAAGTGATAAATATAAATGAAAAAGGAGATGTTTGTTTGTGTGAAAGGATTTTTAAACTTAAGATATAAAAAAAAGCTATATGTGATATCAGCCATTAGCCTCAAAATTGAAATTATTCGATTATTCTTGTAGAAAATTCTCGAATAAAAAATTATTCGTCTCTCGTCATTCGAATGATATTTGCCCAACTCTGAATTTAATCCTCTCTGTGTTTATAAAATCATGTTTACATATTCTAAAAAAGTTAAGGTGCTTTTATGCACCAGTTTCAACCGAGATTCCTTATCTTTAAGTGGTATTTTGCTAGCACAAAATGGAAGAGAAAAAATTTAATTTCTTT
Organism: Halyomorpha halys; assembly: GCF_000696795.3. Lineage (NCBI taxonomy): Eukaryota > Metazoa > Arthropoda > Insecta > Hemiptera > Pentatomidae > Halyomorpha > Halyomorpha halys. Next base: position 169,749 of record NW_027115421.1, on the reverse strand, counting down.
ATTTAATATTTTTTATTTCTCAAAAACAAAATCCGCTGCATAGATGGTTAGCAAAATTTGCAGTATGTATGGAGATGATGCCTTAGGAGAAAGCACCGTAAGTAGTTTGTTCGGTTCAGAACCGGACATTTTTACTTGGAAGACCCAAATTCAAGCACTGGTCACAGACAACCCTCACTATACGACACGGGATATCGCAGAAACGTTTAACATATCTCATGCAAGTGTCTCAAATCATTTGTGTCTCATAATCGCATAAATAATCGTGTTTTTGCTGACCCGGCAGAAATTATTGTAGTTTGGCTGGGATGTAATCCCCCACCGACCCTATTCACCAGATCTTGCCCCAACAGATTTTCACTTATTTCGGGCCCTTCAAAACTTCCTTAACGGGAAAATCTTTAATTCGCTTGATGCCTGTAAAACTCATATAGAGGAGTTCATTGCGCAAAAATCTTTGAGTTAAAAAATTACCTTAAAGATGGCAAATAGATCAAAATGTGTAATATATAATTGATTAAAAATATTTAAAATAATCTGAAATTTTTACCGAAGACACCAGTAAAAAAACGTTACGAACTTATTTTAAAACCTAATCCATGAATATGGGGTAAACCCGAAACGTAGTACATCAAATACAGAATTTTATTTTTTATATTTATAGCGAGGAGTTTCTGTCGAAATGAATCTACAGATCCTATATTTTAATAATGAAATTCGATATTACTAATAGCTATGGAACAGGAATGGGTTTATGAAACAGTTTGAGTTAGTCGGAATGCTTGCGGTAATGCAAATTGAAGCCCGGTTATATTATGGCAGATTCATTTATTAGCCACTAATTAGGTTCGATATCGTGTTTATTTAGTAATTCGCTCTGTTGGGTTTATTCATGTGCGGATTATGGATACAGGTAAATGGATTTGTGTTAATATTAAACATTAATTAGTTGGGATTCGATTCGATTTGTCAGCTAGTAGATCTGTTTTATTAATCTATAGGCTTGGCATGAAAGTAATTTCAGTTTACTTGGGGTTGGAGTACGAATGAAAAACGTTTGATAACAAAAGTTTCATAAAAATATAATAACCTAAGAAGACTATTGTAATAATCTCAGATTCGATAAGCTCTCTAAAAGTTTGAGAAACATGTACCCCGAACATCCACTCATCATAAGAATTCAATCTTTTCTTCTAAAATTATCACAGCAAGGTAAATGCATTATTTTCTTATGGGCTCCAAGCCACATTGGCATTGTTGGTAACAAGCTTGCAGACAAAGCTGCATTAATGTTTCAGATTTTTGTACATAATTAGAAACATGTACGAAAAATAATAAATAAAAAGATACAATTTCTGTATCTTTTCATTTATTATTTTAATTGTATTTGATTTTTTGCCATTTTTTTCTTTTTATTTATTTTCAGAAGTCATCTTATGTTTATGTTATGATATGTGGTTTTATTGTAGTTGTTCTATCATTATTTTATATGAAAAGGTTCCGTTTTATGTGATAAATATAAATGAAAAAGGAAAGGTTTGTTTGTGCGAAAGGATTTTTAAACTTAAGAATTAAAAAAAAAAGTTATACATGACATGGGCAATTAGCCTGCAAATTGAAATTAAAAAACAAACATTAAATTTTCCTTTTATTATTTTATGTATTTATAAGAAATTTTCTTAGGTTTTTTTTTTTTCTGTTTAATAAAATATTTTATCATTCATCATTTTCTGTAGTTTTCTATCTTTTATATTATTCTCTTCTCTTATAATCTTCTCCTGTATTCTATTTAATTTATTTTTATATAAATATTGTTTACTTTATTCTTTATTTTGTATTTACTCTATAATAGTGCATGTTCAAATTTTCCTCTTTTCTCTCTATCTCTCTTTAGCTTATTTTTTTATCTCATTTTTATATTATATTATCATTCTTATATTTAGAGGAATATTCGAATTTTCTATTTCTTTTTTTGTATCCTACAACAACACAATATTTAAAGCCCCAAATTAACTATCGATAGAACGTAGTATAATTGTGTTCCTAATAGTACATGAGCCCAAGAGGAGAAAAAAGTCAGTCATTTCACCCAAATTTTTGATTGCTTTAATGAAAATTATGTATAATTACTAGTCAAAATTGACGAGTTTGCCAAGTAGAGAGAATAGAAAATGGCGGCTGTTTCAAAACGTTAAAAATAATTAATTTTTCAATCGGACCTCTATATCTTGAAAACTACCAACAACAATAGAAAATCTAATCTAACATAATTTAAAGTAGAGTAAATTTTCTAAAATGTGAGCCCTAATAGAGCTATTTAAGTTCAATAGTTCTTGAGATATAGCTTTTTAAAAAGCAACATTTCTTAAAAACGTACTGAAAGTGAAGTAGTTAGTTAATTTATTTTGAGAAATTTATATCTCAAAAACCATTTGACGTACAGATGTCTATTAGCACCCAAATTAAAGTGTGTTAATGGATTATAGTGTAGTAATTTCATGATATTTGCTGAAATAATTAATTTATTGTTGTTCCGATAAATTTTCATTATTCAAATTTTTGTACATTTTTAAGAAATGTTACTTTTTAAAATGCTACATTTTGAGAACTATTGAGCGTAAATAGCTCTATTAGGGATCACATTTCAGAAAATTTACTCTTCTTTTAATGATGTTCCTTCAGATTTTCTGATTTTGTTGGTAGTTTTTAAGATATAGAGCTCCGAATGAAAAATTAATGTTTTTTAAGGTTTTGAAACAGCCGCCATTTTTTATTCCTCCAACCTTTACTTGGCAGACTCATTAGCTTTGACAAGTAACTATGCATAGTTTTCATTTAAATAATAAAAAAATTGGGGTGAAATAACTGCCTTTTTTTCTTCCTGGCTCTTGTACTATAAGACAACCAGGCTGTGGTCCCAATAATGTCTACTATATACTTG
>NW_027115421.1:164859-166758 GCF_000696795.3 Halyomorpha halys | reverse complement strand
TCTATCTCTCTTTAGCTTATTTTTTTATCTCATTTTTATATTATATTATCATTTTTATATTTAGAGGAATATTCGAATTTTCTATTTCTTTTTTTTTTTTTGTATCCTACACCAACACACTATTTAAAGCCCCAAATTAACTATAGGTAGAACCTAGCTTAATCTGGGCATAGTATAATTGTGTTCCTAATAGTACATGAGCTCAAGAGGAGAAAAAAGTCAGTTATTTCACCCAATTTTTTTTTGCTTTAATGAAAACTATGTATAATTACTAGTCAAAATTGATGACTCTGTCAAGTAGAGAAAATAGAAAATGGCGGCTGTTTCAAAACGTTAAAAATAATTAATTTTTCATTCGGAGCTCTATTTCTTGAAAACTACCAACAATAGAAAATCTAATCTAACATAATTTAAAGTAGAGTAAATTTTCTAAAATGTGAGCCCTAACAGAGCTATTTAAGTTTAATAGTTCTCGAGATATAGCTTTTTAAAAAGCAAGATTTCTTAAAAACGTACTGAAAGTGAAGTAGTTAGTTAATTTATTTTGAGAAATGTGTATCTCAAAAACCATTTGACGTACAGATGTCTATTAGTACCCAAATTAAAGTGTGTTAATGGATTATCAAGTCATTTATCTTCGTAATGGTAGTAAATTCATGATATTTGCTGAAATAATTGATTTATTATTGTTCGGATAAATTTTCATTAGTCAAATTTTTGTACATTTATAAGAAATGTTACTTTTTAAAAAGCTACATTTTGAGAACTATTGAACGTAAATACCTCTATTAGGGCTCATTTTTCAGAAAATTTACTCTTAATGATGTTCCTTCAGATTTTCTTATTTTGTTGGTAGTTTTTAAGATATAGAGCTCTGAATAATTAATGTTTAAGATATAGAGCTCTGAAAAATTAATGTTTTTTAAGGTTTTGAAACACCCGCCATTTTTTATTCCCCTTACCTATACTTGGCAGACTCGTCAGTTTTGACTAGTAACTATGCATAGTTATTTGAGTAATAAAAAAAATTGGGTGAAATAACAGCCATTGTACTTTAAGACAACCAGGCTGTGGTCTCAATAATGTTTACTATATACTTGCCAGATTCACCTCCATAGTTGACAATTGAGTCTTGTGTCGGTAATCGCCGTGATTCAAAAAATATCTCAGTGACTAATGGTGAATAATGTAATAATTTCTCAGCTCTATTAGGAATACTTATCTAGCAAAAGACCCACGCCACACAGTGGTTCCTGAAGGTCATGTTATATATAAAGCAAGTCTCGTGGGTTGGTTGTCAATTGCAAGAGATAACATCAGAACGTTTTTATTATTTTATTTTTTGCATGAAGGATATTGACCGCTTTATAAATACTTATTATGCGATCATTTCTTCGAATACGACCCATTTGAGGAAACCATGGAGTTTGACAAGGAAAGATTATTTTTCCTTTGTCTTGTTCTATGTCAAAATCCCATCTATTCTCTTTCCCTGCTCTTTTGTCATGAACGTTATAGGTTTTTTTTTTTGGTTTTTTTCCATTGTTTGAAAATAAACATTCTTTATTTTAAAACTGTATTTGACATGCTCTTTCTGTTTTTGGAATCCTATTGAATTTATTTTTATATTTACAATATTGTATATCCTGTTACTCTTACTAATTATTATACCTCTACCCAGATCCGACACAGTGCGATACTTCAGATTTATTTTGGACAAAAGACCTGGAACCTACATACTAGACTTAAACGACAAGAACTCAACAGACGATTCAGCCAACTATACCAACTGCTCAGCCGGGCCTCTCATCTCTCACTAGAAAACAAACTACTAATTTATAAGACTTATACTCCGACCTATCTGGACCTACGGACTTGAACTTTGGGGAACAGCTAAAC
>NW_027115421.1:161210-162994 GCF_000696795.3 Halyomorpha halys | reverse complement strand
TAAAGCTCCCGGGTTTCGGCACCAGTTAAGTATTGGCGAAAGCAAAATGTCAAAAATGAGAAGAAGGAATAACATGTGACACGTTTGAACAGTTGTAACATACTGAGTTTATTGGGTTCAGCACATCTTTATATATACACATGATCAGCTGATCTGCTCAGTCAGCTGACATCGAAGTACCAGCTGACTGTAACTTATATATACACATATATATAAAATATTCTTATCTTTCTATTGAGGGCGTCCTCTGGTTATCCTTCTTGAGGCCCCCTGGAAATGACTTCCCATGTCCAGAACGAAGTACCTCTTTTTCCCACATTTCTCTTGCTCTCTACTTCGTTGTCAATGTGTGTCATCTTTTTCCTTTTGATTTCTCATTTGTTACTGTTAGCAATGCCCTCGAAGGATAATTCACAAAGGATTGATTTGCCAGCCGACAAGTCATGCCGCTAATACCTGGTTTGATGGAGTTTTTCCCTTAAATATTTTGTACCCATTAATCCAATGGGAAAGGTCCCGTTTCCGTTGACAGGTTTCAATCACTTCTCTGTCCTTCATCACTTTAAGAGATAAGTAACCAAAGCAGATGATTTGACCAACACATTCGTAATATCGAGAGGGTTAAAATTGAATTAAATTTGGGCTCCTTAAATGCACTTTAAAGTAGTTCATAGTGATATTTGCCAAAAAAAAAATGGCTTAATGTTGATTCCTCAAAACAGTGTAATCTTTGTACTTACTCGGTACTCCCAGCACTACAGTAGTCTGAACTGGCTTAAAAAACAAAACAATTCAAAATTTCCTAAGTTTAAATTTTGAACTGTTTCTCCAAAGTGGTCATTTTTACTTTCTGTAATCCAAAAATAAAATTCCGCGTAAAAATTAGTTCGAAATACCTAGATTACACCGTATTTAAAAAAAAATTGCTTTGAAAAAATTGAACAAAAATTTTTCAACCTTCTTGAAATTGAAACATAATTACATGTCCAACATTTCGGCCGATCCGTCCATCTTCAAGGACAATCTTAATTTTAGTATTATAGCATCACATTTATTTATTAAAATTTGATTACTTAATTGAAAACTAGGTATAATTACTAGGCATAATTGATGACTCTATCAAGTATAGGTAGGAGGAATAAAAAATGGCGGCTTTTTCAAAACGTTAATAATTATTAATTTTTTATTCGGAGCTCTGTCAACTTTACAACTACCAACAACAAGTATCATTTTAAGTACGGGCTAAAGTGGCTTTACAACGGAAGGAGGGGTAAAGCCATTTCAATTCTTCATAAAATAGGGTGTAGAAACCATACTCTAAAAAATTATAAAAAATAAAGTATAAACTTTCATCACGCTGCCTTACTTGGTTCTAAAGTTGTACTATATTATATAACGATTCCTAAGGTGTACGTTTTCGCGAAATAGTGGCATCGATTTGCTGGTAGGTTATGTTCGAAATTATTTTATTTAAATAATAGACCATATCACAGCCCTCGAAGAATGTTGTCGTAATTGGAGGACTAAAATTAATCCCATGAAACCTTTACCTTTCGTCGTAAACCTACCGACTGCCCTACAGTGTTCTTTAATAATGTTGAGCTTACCCCTGTAGAACAGATCCGCTACCTTGGACTACATCTGGACAAATGACTAAGCTGGAATCCTCACACAAGACTAAAAGACAGGAAATTGCACGTCGATTTCGACTATTACAGCACTTACTAGACAAACGGTCCAAACTTCCAACTCATTACAAAAGACTGATCTACATGACTGTAATA
>NW_027115421.1:158663-159290 GCF_000696795.3 Halyomorpha halys | reverse complement strand
ATAGTAAGTTAAATTTCCTTTATTTTGAGTGTTGGCAACTGGACATATGTACGTCTTATGGTTCTAGACATATATTTTTTTCAAAAATTAAACATTTTATCTAAACAACTAGAAATTAACATTTTGAGAATTTATTTTGTCAAATATAGTAAAAACTAGTACTCCTAAAAAGATGAACGTTATCAACTATTTTCTAGTAAATGTAACTAGCCTTAAGTTGAGTGCTGACAGACATCTGTACGTCCTATGGTTTTTGAAATAAAGTTTTTCATAAGTCAAACTTATTATCCGAACAACTATAAATCAATTTATATTAGCAAATTTCATGAAAACTGTTACTCTTACGAAGATAAACATCATAAACTACTTTATAGCTCATTAAACTAGCTTTAATATGAGTGCTAATAGACCTCTATTCGCCACATAGTTCCTGAGATATAGATTTCTCAAAATAACTTAACTAACTACTAATCTTTCAGTAGATTTTTATGAAATGTAGCTTTTTAAAAAGCTATATCTCGAGAACTATTGGACGTAAATAGCTCTATTAGGGCTAATATTTCAGAAAATTTACTATCCTTTAAATAATGTTCTTTTAAATTTTCTATTGTTGTTGGTAGTTATTAA
>NW_027115421.1:157617-158613 GCF_000696795.3 Halyomorpha halys | reverse complement strand
ATTGTATGCAAAGTCATGCCCTATAATGAAAAGAACAGTTTTTTAGAACAAGGGATTTCTTCAACTAATTATTAAAAAGAAAAACTGATTTTCATAAAGTATATAAATACAAAAGATAAACGCAAAACAGAGCTACGAACTAATATAGTTTATAGAATTTCCTTTGAAAAGAACGGCTGGAAAACCTATTCCGGAACTTTTTTTATTTTTATTCTTGTTTATTTATTGATATTTACAACTGTATAAGAAATACAGCAAGTAAATTAGATCATAATGACATAATGATATGATAGAGCATGTAGAGAAACTACCCAGTAGTAGAACTCTAAAAACAGTTTACAATATGAGGTCACGAGGCCATCTTCTTTTCAGACGCCTCGGAGAATTGCCAGGAATGGAAGAGGAAGCAAGGTTAGAAACTAGTGGGTTTGTGTGGTGAGGAAGTTTATTATGGAAGGAATAATATTGGGTTCGGGCTAGATCGGTTACATAAGAACATTTAGGTCTATTCCGGAACTTAAACCTAAAAAAAGGGTATATCTACCCAAATAGTTGTAACTCATAAGAAACCTCACCAAACTCAAGTCTCCCGCTTGTATAGCGAGTTGAAGTGGCTCTATCCAACCTCCCGAAGGCAATACCTCCTTGGTGTTCTCCTATTCCAAGTTCTTAACATCAAAAACCTACCTATATCCTTGATCTCCTCACTCTTCGTTCATCCATCCGCGCACACCTAAACACCAGATCCCAACCGATTGATGACCCTCCTATAGAAACGCCTTCTTAGAAATGCTATTCCCATCTCCATTCGCCAGTCCTCATCCATTCTTTCCTTTAGCAACACCTATTCCTCCACTTATTGTATAATCAAACCTCCGCATCTTTGTAATCAAATAAATAGGCATATATTGATTAACATTATAAACAGTAGTTAAGCCAATATCCCAATGTAATTTCATTTTACTTACTGGAAACTTGTAAATGCTTGCCAGACAA
>NW_027115421.1:156668-157012 GCF_000696795.3 Halyomorpha halys | reverse complement strand
ACGTAAATAGCTCTATTAGGGCTAATATTTCAGAAAATTTACTATCCTTTAAATAATGTTCTTTTAAATTTTCTATTGTTGTTGGTAGTTATTAAGATATAGAGCTCCGAATGAAAAATTAATGTTTTATAAGGTTTTTAAACAGCCGCCATTTTTTATTTCTTCTAACTAAACTTGTCAGACTCATCAGTTTTTAATAGTAATTATACATAGTTTTCATTAAAGTAATCAAAAATTGCGGTGAAATAACTGTATTTTTTCTTCCCGGCTCTTGTTCTAACTGATATTAATAACTAATATATTCAAACTTCTTTGCATTATATATCTTCATTTTTATTTTATTT
>NW_027115421.1:155754-156618 GCF_000696795.3 Halyomorpha halys | reverse complement strand
CCAAAAACATTTCTAGAGAAGATCTCAAGGCCATCTTCTTTTTATACACCTAGGAGGATGATTAGGTAATGAAGGAGAAACCAGGCTAGAAACGAGTTGGTTTGTTAAAAAAAAATTTAAAAACTAAATGACTAAATACTTAAAAAACAAAACAAATAGGTAGTTACAATATTTACTATAAACATACAACTATTATAAACACCTTTACTATTATAATATTGGATTAGATTTGTAAAGTAATAGGCAATTAAATACTAGGTCCCTTTAGAGCAATTACAAAGGTAATTTTAATTTTATAATAATATTTATTGGCCACACTTAATTATAACTTATATACAGAGAGAAAAAAATAGATTAATTAAAAAACTAACTGACTAAATAAAAACAAAACAAAACGTTAATTACTAAATATCTGTACTATTATACTAATGGGTCAGATTGTTGAAGCAAAAGGTAGTGAAATATAAGAGATTTAAACGAGGGAAGAGTGGGTACATGGCGTATGATAGAGGGAATGGAGTTCCAGAGATATGCTGCTCAGGTAAAAAATAATTTATCAAACGCAGCAGTTCGGTGAGGTGGAGGGTAGATGTCAGATAAACGGGATCTGGTAGTTCGGTATTGGACTGAAAATTTGAATTACAGGTTTTCTAGGATATAGGAGGGGCGTTGAGTACTAGTTGTTTGCAATAAAAAGGAAGCTAGGAAACGCTGGGATCAGAAGGATGGATAGAGCCGCTTCAGCTCGGCGTAATACTGGGTTATGTGCAAGTTAAGGAACCGGTATTATAAATTTAAACAATTGCCCCTTACCCAACTTAACCTATGTCACTTTAGACATATGGTTGCATATGTCCACATTCT
>NW_027115421.1:147236-150464 GCF_000696795.3 Halyomorpha halys | reverse complement strand
ATTAAGTTATTTTACCTACTTATACATTTTATTTTCCACTTCTCTCATCACTTCATTTTATTAATTCTATTCTGTAAAATTATTCACTTTGTCATTCTGTTTTTATTTTCTATATTCATTGGTTGTTATCTTGTTCTGTTCTTAGCCCTGACGAAGGCTAGAAACTCTAGCCGAAACGTTGGCACGATTAACGCATATACGTATTTGTGTTTTATTTGGACCCCAACCATCTTCTCGTACAAATCATCCACGGACAACTATCTCTCATAATTATGAGTTTTTATACTTTTATTTTAAAGGTAAAATATTATTGTCTACAATTTCTTCAGTGTTTGTTATCAATCAGTATTTATGTTAGCTTCCATTTACAGTTTACAATATTGCCGTAAACTGTTCTTTTGTTTACTACCTGTTTTATATTCAGGAATTTATACGTCTCTTGTTTGTACTTCATTGTGTTGGTTGATGTGACGTTCGGTATGTATCATTGGAATGTTCATCAAAACAACTCTGGTATTTTAGAATAATTCAATATGTTGTTAGGGGATATCTTGTTATATTATCCAACTGGTAATTCATCCTATGAATTCAAAGCTTGCAATTGGAATTTTACGACCAATTACGTATTTACTCATTAATTATAAGTATCTAATTTTACTTTATTATTTTATCTATTAGAATAAAATATGGAAATTAAATAAAATCTAAATGAAAAAAACAAACTCACAAATAACGTTCTATTTTCCTTCTTTGTTTTTTAAAAATTATTATTTATTTATTATGACTACTGACGAGTTTTAGAGCTCTCTCTAAAACGATGAGAGTGGTCATTTACAAAACCGTCGTAAGGCCAGTAGTGATCTATGGGGTAGAAACATGGCCCTTGACAGGAAAAGCAAACTGATGCTAAACTCCTGAAAGAGAAAGATATTGAGATGGATATGGAGAGGAGTCTCGGAGAATGGAGTTTGGAGCAGAAGAAGGAATGAGGAAGTAAATAAACCCAGCACCGTGGCGTTAATAAAATGTCCAAGATTAAGTTGTCTAGGACACGTTGAGAGGATGCCCGATGTAAGGATACCCAAAAAGATAGTTTATGGCAAACCAGAGGGAAAACGGAAAAAAAGACGTCCCCGGATCAGATGGCTGGACGATGTGGAGGAGGATTTGAAGTTCTTGAAGGTTGACAGATGGAAGGAGAAAGCAAGAGACCGTGTAGACTAGTTGGCTGTGGTGGAGCAGGCACGGGTTCTTGCAGGCAGTGTAATGCCATAATAATAACAATAATAATAATAATAATAATAATGATAACTGACGAGTCCTTTAAGTATAAATAATCAAGTTTCGGAAAATGGTCTGTCTCACAACTGTCTGAACAACCTCTCTCAAAATTACATATTCAAGGCAAGCTTATGTCTGCGTCTAACGTGATAGCAACGTTTATGATAAAATCGACTGACTACTATCGACTTTAATGAACACTATGTATAATTACTAGTCAAGAATGATGAGTCTGCCAAGTATAGGTAGGGGGAATAAAAAATGGCTGCTGTTTCAAAACGTTAAAAAAAAAATTAATTTCTCATTCGGTGCTCTGTATCTTTAAAACTACCAACAACACTAGAAAATCTAAGAGTTATTTAAAGAAGAGTACATTTTCTTAAATATGAGCCCTAAAAGAGCTATTTATGTCCAATAGTTCTCGAGATGTAGCTTTTTAAATAGCAAAATTTCTTAAAAATCTACTGAAAGACTAGTAATTAGTTAATTTATTTTGAGAATTCTATATCTCAGGAACTATGTGACGTACAGATGTCTATTAGCACTCAAATTAAAGCTAGCATAATGGACTATAAAGATGTTTATGACCTTTACCTTCGTAGAAATAGTAGTTTTCATGATATTTGCTAAAATAAATTGGTTTATAGTTGTTCTGACAATAAGTTTGATTTATAAAAAACTTCGTTTCAGAAACCATATGGCGCACATATGTCTGTCAACACTCAAAATAAAGGAAATTTAACTTACTATAAAGTAGTTTATGACACTTATCTTCGTAGAGGTAGTAGTTTTTATGATATTCACATATGAATATGAATTTGGCAAATGAAAATTAGTTCGGACAACTATAAATCAATTTATTTTAGCAAATTTTATGTAAACTATTACTCCTACGAAGACAAACATCATAAACTACTTTATAGCTCATTAAATTAGCTTTAATTTGAGTGCTAATAGAGATCTATACGTCAAATGGTTTTTGAGATATAACTGATCTGTCAGTACGTCCCATACAACATTTTTATGAAATGTTGCTTTTTAAAAAGCTATATCTCGAAAACTATTTAACGTAAATAACTCTTTTTGGGCTCATATTTTAGCAAATTTGCTCATCTTTAAATGACGTTCTCTTAGTTTTTCTAGTGTTGTTGGTAGTTTTTATGATATAGAGCTCCGAATGAAAAATTAGGTTTTTTTTTGCTTTGAAACAGCCGCCATTTTTCATTCCCCCTACCTATACTTGGCAGACTCATAAATTTTGACTATTAATTATACATAGTTTTCATTAAAGTTATCACAAATTGGGGTGAGATAACTGCCTTTTTTCACCTCTTGGGCTCTTTTACTGTAAGCTGCGCATCTTAGAAATAGGCGGCGTTGTTTACTGGCGAGATCGGATCACTTCCTGAGAAGAATACTGAGCAAAACTAGACGTTTTAGATCTCAGTTGAAAAAGGAAAGAAACCAAGAAAGAGAGAACAGTGAGAAGGATACTGGAACAGCGCCAGGACGAGGAAGGAATGAAAAATAAACAGCTGTTGGAAATCAGGCAGAGCAAACACATCATCTCCATTCAAAGGAAAGAAACGATATTGAGATTGAAAAATAATGTCAGAAGAAATTTAAACTAGACGGTCAGTGTTGGACATCGTGGTGTTTCGGCCAATGTTACAGGGTTTCTTCACAGTTGCTACTGTTAGGGCGAGGGGCTTTTCTTAAATGAAAAAAAACGTACCTCTTCCCCAGAGAAAAAAAAATCTTCGCTGGTTCGTTGATATAAAGAAAAAAAAAACGGAGGACCTGAAAAGATTAATAAAATCACAAGAATAATAAAGAACAAAAATAGAGAATAAAACCCTTCCAAAATGGTATACAAATTTAATGGAATTAAAATATAAACAAATAAAAACTGTTGCTGATTTGTTGTTATAAAAAATAAAAGTGTGT
>NW_027115421.1:144958-147186 GCF_000696795.3 Halyomorpha halys | reverse complement strand
AATAAAAACGACTAGGTTCTAAGAAGGCCCCAGAGACCCTTCTAACAGCCTTTCAAGCCCTTAGTATCCTGTATCAATAGCAAGGGCTGACACTTAGGCAGGTACATGCTGTCATCTCACAATGGACTTGCATCAGTCTAACTATTTTATGTTTAACACATGAAAGTTAGTTCTCATTAGATCATAACTCTTACCCCAATTTCTTGGAAGCCTCACTCCCTGCTTCTAGTCACGCCTTTTTCCCCCTCTCAGATATTTACTTCTAATTTTATAGGGTCTCTAGGCTCCGCCTAATTTCCTAAATTATCTGATTGGTCCAAACCCCTATTGATTTTTATGTTATTTAATTTTAGTACCTCTGCTGATCCCGAAAATAAATCGTACTGCGTAATTCATAAGACGTTTAAGTTTAAATTCTATGTTACTTGAGAGTCCACCGTATACTAGGCAGCCGTAGTCAAAGTGGGGGGGGGGGAAGAAGAAAGGAAACTAAGTTGTATAACTGTTGGTTTTTCCCTATTTTTGAAATTTGTGGTGAAAGCAGTTTGGTCAGGTTTGTTGGGGTTTAATGTTATAAAAGTACAACTATGTTTATACAACACAAACATAGTTGTACTTTTATAACGTTAAACCCCAACAAACCTGACCAAACTCAATTGTATTACAGCAATGTAAGACAAACTGTAATAGACAATCGTCAGTAATGTTTATGGTTATTAATCATAATAATAAATTAATGAAACTCAAATAGTAATAACTATTTTAATTGAGCCAACGTTTCGCCTCACGTTGCAGGGCTTCGTCAGGGCTAAAAAAGATACAAACACTTAACATAAGTAAAAAAGTAAATGAAAAGTTAAAAGGGTATACAATGAAACGTAAAAATTAAATTAGAAAAATAAAAGGTTATAAACAATAAAAGGAAACGGAAATAATAACAGATGGATAAAAGAAAATACAAACTAAGAAATGGAAGAATGGGGTAAGAATAAAATCAAGAATAGAAGATGGAAATGAACGAGGACTGTTTATTTTAGAATTATTTTCAAATGTTACCTACTTACATATGTAACTAATTAACTTTTAATTATCTTATGTATAATTACTAGTCAAAATTGAGGCTGCCAACTATAGCTAGTGGAATACAAAATGGCGGGTGTTTCAAAACGTTAAAAAAATAATTTTTCAACATAAATTGATTTATAGTTGTCCAGACAATAAGTTTGATTTATGAGTTTTTTTAAGTTTTTTTTTTTTTAATACTTTTTATCTATTGATAGATATTACAATCTACCACACAGTTGTAGGCAATAGGTAATAGTGATGAATGATATCATACGTACTAAAATAAAATAAAATAAATTAAATAAATGAATAAAAAAAACTCTCTTAAAATATATACGAACAGAAGGATACACAAAATGAATATAATCAAACTATGAATATAATCAACTCATTTACACTCTTATAATCGTTTATATATCGTTTATACACTCTTATAATATAATAGCCCACTCTACCCCCCACGTGTGATGGGTAGAGCAGAGCTCAAAAAATCTTAGCGCATCCCTCTCGCCACACCACTGGCAGTCAGCCAGTGGAGGCTGAGCAAGTGCTCGAAAATCACAAACCCTCAACTTGAGTGAAGAATCTGACCATTGCCAGAACTCCAATATTCCATTTTTATTTTACAATAAGTCTCTTGGCCACTGCCGTTTTAACCTTCTTGATGGGCTGTAGGGATGGGTGGAACTAGATAAGGTTTGAACCAAAGGATTAGGATGCCTGGAAAAGTTTATATAGAATTTGAAAATTTTGGTTGGTATAGGTCAAGGTTATTTGGTGGGGGGTGCGGTCAAAATGAAACACATATAAGTTGATGTAACTTATTTAATCGTGCCAACGTTTCGGCTAGAGTTTCTAGCCTTCATCAGGGCTAAGAACAGAACAAGATAACAACCATTGAATATAGAAAATATAAACAGAATGACATAAAGTGAATAATTTTACAGAATGGAATTAATAAAATAAAAGCGATGAGAGAAGTGGAAAATAAAATGAATGCATAGGTGATTGAATAAGTACGTAAAATAACTTAATTATGGATATAAAATAAAGGAGAAATTATATAATGCAAAGAAGTATGAATATATAAGTTATTAATAATTTAAAAAATAAATTTAGGAAAGAAAAAGAAAATTGAGAGAAAGAAAATAATAAGATAGTAA
>NW_027115421.1:136474-140793 GCF_000696795.3 Halyomorpha halys | reverse complement strand
CGACTGACTACTATCGACTTTAATGAACACTATGTATAATTACTAGTCAAGATTGATGAGTCTGCCAAGTATAGGTAAGGGGAATAAAAAATGGCTGCTGTTTCAAAACGTTAAAAAAAAAATTAATTTCTCATTCGGTGCTCTGTATCTTTAAAACTACCAACAACACTAGAAAATCTAAGAGAAATTATTTAAAGAAGAGTACATTTTCTTAAATATGAGCCCTAATAGAGCTATTTACGTTCAATGGTTCTCGAGATGTAGCTTTTTAAATAGCAAAATTTCTTAAAAATCTACTGAAAGATTAGTAGTTAAGTTATTTTGAGAATTCTATATCTCAGGAACTATGTGACGTACATATGTCTGTCAAAACTCAAAATAAAGGAAATTTAACTTACTATAAAGTAGTTTATGACACTTATCTAAGTAGAGGTAGTAGTTTTTATGATATTCACATATGAATATGAATTTGGCAAATGAAAATTTGTTCGAACAACTATAAATCAATTTATTTTAGCAAATTTTATGTAAACTATTACTCCTAGGAAGATAAACATCATAAACTACTCAACTGCTCATTAAACTAACTTTAATTTGAGTGGTAATAGACATCTGTTGGTCATAGGTTTTTGAGATATAAATTTTTCAAAATAAAGTCACTAACTACTGATCTTTCAGTACGTCCCATACAACATTTTTATGAAATGTTGCTTTTTAAAAAGCTATATTTCGAAAACTATTTAACGTAAATAACTCTATTAGGGCTCATATTTTAGAAAATTTACTCTTCTTTAAATGATGTTCTCTTTGGTTTTCTTGTGTTGTTGCTACTTTTGAAGATATAGAGCTCCGAATGAAAAATTAGTTTTTTTTATCGCTTTGAAACAGACGCCATTTTTTATTCCCTCTACCTATACTTGTCAGACACATCAATTTTGAATATTAATTATACATAGTTTTCATTAAATTAATCAACAATTGGGGTGAGATTACTTCCTTTTTTTCTCCTCTTGGGCTCTTGTACTATAAGTGCAGCGCTGCGCATCTTAGAAATGGGTGGCGTTGTTTACTGGCGAGATCGGATCACTTCCTGAGAAGAATACTGAGCAAAACTAGACGTTGTAGATCTCAGTTGAAAAAGGAAAGAGACCAAGAAAGAGAGAAGAGTGAGAAGGATACTGGAACAGCGCCAGGACGAGGAAGGAATGAAAAATAAACAGCTGTTGGAAATCAGGCAGAGCAAACACATCATCTCCATTCAAAGGAAAGAAACGATATTGAGATCGAAAAATAATGTCAGAAGAAATTGAAACTAGACGGTCAGTGTTGCACATCGTGATGTTTCGGCCAATGTTACAGAATTTCTTCTGAGTTACTACCATAACACAAAACCAAGAGTGAAATCATGGTAGAACAGAATCATGACCATTATCCAACAGTTATCTCACAATGGATACCTTATCTATGTCAATATGTTATAATTTGTTTATAATCAACCAATTTATAACAAATGAGTTTTATTACTATAAATAACCAATGTAAATAGCAATAGTTTTAAATATAATTTTGTCTCATTATACAGCCCACTAAATAGATATCTGGTTCTGATATCTACTGCATACCCTGGTTTTACCCCAGGCTGCAGTCATTAAAAACTTTTTTACTCAAATCAAGTCATCCACAAATAATGCTCTCTCATCATTGTCTATTGGACTGATGAGTATGCTATGTACTAGCAACTCAACAAAATTGAGCAGCCACTCTCAATTTGTTTTTAGAGTTCATCCCTTATGATACTTACGCCTGCATTTAAATTAAAATACATCCAGTAAATTAGATGTAAGATCATAATGGAGAGATACAGAGAGGTAGAGAAACTTCCATTTGGTTACGCTCTAATAATATTTCTATATTAGAAGGTATCTAGAAAATAAACTTTTATTTATATTTTTAAATATAGTTTTTGAAATTTACAACTGTATATTATATAATACATTCAGTAAATTTGATATTATTTGGAGTGTTACAGGCGAGTAGAGAAACTACCCATTAGTATTACTCTAATGACATTTTACATCAGCAGGTCTCGTGGCCATCTTCTTTTTTGGCGCCTCGGAGTCAGGAATGGAAGAGTGGAAACTAGGGCGTTTGTGTGGTTAGGGAGTTAATAATGGAAGGATTGACATCCGGTTCGGGCTAGATTAGGTACATATGGGACATTAAGGTGCTTATGGATGATTTTATTTGTGGTAAAGTATGATTGAGGATTTTGGATTGTAAGGATTGGTTACGAGAGATATTCAATGGCTTTGTGGAGCCCCAAAGTTCGACTCTGTATGTCCAGATTGGTCTTATTGTAGTCATGTATATCAGGGTATTGTATTGGATCGGAAGCTTAGACCGCTTGTCCAGTAAGTGTTGTAGTAGTCAGAATCGTTTCAGAATCAGTTTTTAGTCTAGATGTCGTCAAAGGTAGAGGATCTGTTCGACAGTTAGAGAAACATCAGAATACGGTAGGGCAGTCAGTTGGATTATCCTCCATTGTCGACACCATTCTTCGAGGGTTTTGATATGGGATTGAAGTGTTTGGGAAGCAATTAAAGTATTATTATTATTTGCGAGCATAGGTGTGTCATCGCCATACGTGGTGAGGATAGTATTAAGATTCTTTGAGAAATTGTAATTTTTAACTGATCTAGAATGTTCAAACTCCTCTAACGAAAAATATTCTCACTCTCTGAATATGTACGCTATTGAAGAGCCTCCATCTTATTTGCATCTTTCCCTGCCATTATTAGGCATCTCGCCAGCTCGTCATAACGTAAATGTCATTTAATATTCCACCTAGAAGACGGCAAGGACGAAGCTCGACTGTTTACAATTGCAAATGTCCTCCAATCTACACGGTAATAACTCCTTCGATAGGGAACCGTTTCTCTCGTATCGGCTATTAGGTTTTATCTCCTTGGAACAATGGCCTGCTCGCAGGAGATGAAAACAAAAATTGTTTTTCATTTTTCGATATTCGTGTTTTTTGTTATAATCCCAATGCCTTTTTGATAAAGATCATACTTGTTCTGTTGGTATCAGAGGGGTACTATAACTCACCTCTCCTTCTAAGTAAAAATGACGCTAAAGGATATGGATTAGACCACGCCCCTTGCAGGTTACGTTGAAGTTAATAGGGATTTCACACATTAATTTAATTATCTTTAAAAACGTTCATTTAATCGCAAACATGAAAAAAATATAAATTGTAGTAAATGTTATTTTCAATAATTTAATATATCTATAATGAATATCCATTGTTTATGTTGAAACCCAATTTAATGTAAATATTAAGGTTATTAAAATATATTTACTGTTCTAAAAAGTAAGGAGTAAATATAAAATTGAACTAACTTGGTTAATTTTTCAATTAATGTTTTTATAGGAAACGTTAATAAAACATTAATTTAAATATAAGCAGATGGTCAGGGTTGCGGTCAAAAAAAAGAACAAATAGTTTAAAACTATTTTAATAACCGACGTTTCGCCCTACTTTGCAGGACTTCATCAGGGCTAAAAAGATACAAAAAAAAGAAAACAATAACAGAGAAAGAGAATATTATAACAATAAGATAAGGCAATTTAAGCTAGGATAAATATTATGTAAAAATGTAAATTTTTTTTTACATAATATTTACCTTAGCTTAAATTACCTTATTGCATCTTATTGTTGTAATATTCTCTTTCTCTATTATTGTTTTCTTTTTTTTTGTATCTTTTTAGCCCCGATGAAGCCCTGCAAAGTGGGGCGAAACGTCGGTTATTAAAATAGTTTTAAACTATTTGTTCTTTTTGTGACCGACACCCTGACTATCTTCTTATATTAAAATCTTTACGGTCAACTATACATACATATATATAAACATTAAAATATAAAATTTGAGTTTTTTATTATTTGATTGTTTGAGATTGGTTTATTTTATCATTAATATACACAATTTTGATCCATTTAACTCTCAACTTTTATTCTTAAATAATTCTTCAACGTTTCGGCCCTCAGGCCATTCTCAAGGAGACGACCTTCACTATTGATGTCATTGTTTTTTATCTCACTTTGCAGGCTAATTGCCTATGCCACATATTACTTTTTTTTTAATATATCTTAAGCTTAAAAATTCTTTTATACAACCAAACTTCTCCTTTTTCACTTATATTTATCACGTTTAAATAAATATAAATGAAAAAGGAGAAGTTTGTTTGTATAAAAGGATTTTTAAATTTAAGATATATTAAAAAAAAAATTATATGACATGGGCAATTAGCCTGCAAAT
>NW_027115421.1:135905-136424 GCF_000696795.3 Halyomorpha halys | reverse complement strand
CTAAACAACTAGAAATTAACATTTTGAGAATTTGTTTTGTTAAATATCGTAAAAACTAGTACTCCTAAAAAGACGTTATCAACTATTTTCTAGTATCAGTTTGCTTTTCCTGTCAAGGGCCTTGTATCTTCCCCATAGATCACTACTGGCCTTACGACGGTATTGTAAATGACCACTCTCATCGTTTTAGAGAGAGCTCTAAAACTCGTCAGTAGTCATAATAAAAAAATATTAATTTTAAAAAACAAAGAAGGAAAATAGAACGTTCCTTGTGAGTTTGTTTTCTGCATTTAGATTTTATTTAATTTCCATATTTTATTCTAATAGATAAAATAATAAAGTATAATTAGATACTTGTAATTAATGAGTAAATACGTAATTGGTCGTAAAATTCCAATTGCAAGCTTTGAATTCATAGGATGACTTACCAGTTGGATATTATAACAAGATATCCCCTAACAACATATTGAATTATTCTAAAATACCAGAGTTGTTTTGATGAACATTCCAATGATACAT
>NW_027115421.1:133781-135855 GCF_000696795.3 Halyomorpha halys | reverse complement strand
GGGGGGGGGGGGGTCGATATGCGCATATCGTTTATTATTTTCCATTCTGGAACATCCGCCGTTATTTAAATGTCGATGATTGGTGGGTGAGGGTCCTGAATTGAACCCCAGAAAACTCTTACGGTGTGAGCCGGTGGGTGTCTCTCACTATGTAGCTCCTTGGCTCCAGGCAGCGGACTGTAGACTCCACACTCCCTTATCAGTCCCCGTATACAGGCCGCAATCCCATTGCAGTCCGCAATGTTGTTCTATACGGGACGAGCCGCAGCGATGTATTTCTATTATACACGTATCATAACAGACTTCCTTATTTGCGTAATGAATTCTAATTTAATTTTAATTACAAAATAAAACTTAATTGTTATTAAAAAAGGCAATTAACTTATAATTAACAAAAAATAAAAAAACAATTGGAAGTAATAAAATTAAACTAACGAAAAGAAAAATATACTTTTGGGCTTTAACAGCTACCATAACACAAAACCAAGAGTGAAATCATAGTAGAATAGAATCATGACCATCATCCAATTTTCATCTCACAACGAATACCTTAACGAAGCAAGAAGAAATGTAACCCATGTAAGTCAATTTCTCAATATTTTATAGTTTATAAACAACCTATTTATAACAAATACAGTCCAAAACCAGTTTTATTAATACAAATAACCAATGTAAATAGCAATAATTTTAAATATAACTTTGTCTCATTATACAATCCACTAAATAAATATCAGAACGAGGGTTATGGTCATAAATGACTGCATAGCCTTTATCACTTACCCAAAACTGCAGCCATTGAAAACTTTTTTACACAAATCAAGTCATCCATCAGTACCTCAATGTTCCATATATTGCCGATTTGACAAAAACCATAAACCAATACCAGAACCAGGGTTCTGATCATCAATGGCTGCATAATCAACTCACGGAGTGCACTCAAAAGTGCATAAGGTACTTTTGAGGAAGGAATTTTGGAAATTCTTGAATATTGAAGTCTTATTAAGTTATTTAAATGAGTTATTATAATATAGATTATATTAAACGGCAATTAATTGTACATTGACAAACTGAGCTTAAGCAAAGTCGAGCTGTTTTTGAGAAAATGAAATGTGAAAAATCGATTATATAAAGTTGCCCTCCTAGTACAAGAACCCAAGAGGAGAAAAAATGCAGTTATTTCACCCCAGTTTTTGATTACATTCATGAAAGCTATGTATAATTGATAAGTCTGGTTTTGAATTGATGATTTTATTTGTGGTAAAGTAAGGAGAATTGAGGATTTTGGATTGTAAGGATTAGCTACGAGAGGGATTCCATGGTTTAGTGGAGCCCCAAAGCTCAACTCGGTATGTCCAGATAAGCCTTATATTGTCATGTAGATCAGTCTTTTGTATTGGATTGAAAATTTAGACCGCTTGTCCAGTAAGTGTTGTAGTAGTCGGAATCGACAAGCAGTCTTCTGTTCAGTCTTGTATGAGTATACTATTTAAATTCCAAACTCAAGTTCCTATCTTTACTTTCCTTGATTTTAATCCTTACAATCTTAAATCGTAGACTATGAAATGTATTACAATAGTGTTAAAACCCTGAAGTAATTCATTGTTAGGAGTGGTAATTCCTACCTACTACACTAGAAACCTCTTTGGATTATAGATAACAGTGCCTGCCAATCAGTTGGTCTATCTATATCACCTCTATCTACATTTATACCATCTTCATCAATTCCCTCTACATAACTTTTATCTCTTTCAAACTGTACATTTTGACCAAGAATACCCATCATCCTATCGCCCTATCTCTCTATTACCGATTCTGCGCAAAATCCTTGAAAAACTCATTTTGAAACACTTATACCCCATCCTGGATTCCAAATATATAATCCCTGATCACCAGTTTGGATTTCGAACATCCCACTCTACTATCCAGCAATGTCATCGTGCATTGGACGTAGTCTCGTCTTCTTTGGACCGTGGAATGTACTGCGCGGGAGTCTTTTTCGATGTAGAACAGGCTTTTGATCGAGTCTGGCACACGGGACTGCTTTGCAAACTCCGTAAATTCCTACCTCCTACAT
>NW_027115421.1:131265-132428 GCF_000696795.3 Halyomorpha halys | reverse complement strand
GATGTTTTTCAGTTTATTTCCAATGATGAATGGTATAGCGCACGCATAACACAAAGTTCATTTTCCACCCTGGAAAGTCAAAATTACTTTTTTTTTTAATATTTACTTAATGATATTTACAACTGTTGTATGAAGTATGCCTTCAACCGCATTGTAAGACACACTTCACTTTTGGTTAGCTGGTTGGGTTTGAGTGGACTGTATAATTGAAAAATGAAACATGATTAAATGTAATAAAATTCTATTGTTTTATGTTACAAGAGGTGTAGAGAGTGACCGAAAGAAAACATGATTGGATTGTTAGTGGAATTTTGTATGACTTGGCTATGGAGATTGTAGATCTAAAATTGAGGTGGTTGATGATGATGTGGATGTTAACTATTGCTAGGTTGACTCACTTCTTTCTTCTTTCCTCCCCCCGCATCTCCAAGTCTCTCCTCCCTCTGCTGCTGGGAACCACTCAAGTAAATATACTCACTCATGTATATATTAATGATCACTGAACAAAAATAAAGGATGAACGCTTCTCTGGTTGAAAACAAGATGGCTATCTCACACATCTGAGTTGCTTCTCTTGCCACCAAGAGCGCTGGAGGAGGCAAGCTTTTGATGCTGGCCACATGGGCGCTACTGGTCCTAAACATGGCAGCCTTTCTGATTCAACCTTTCCGTTGCCGTAGGTTACCGGAACAACTGTAGTTACATAAAAGCATATCCAGTAAATTTGATGTAAGATCATGCGTTGCTATCTTTTAATGGTTTCTGTTAATTTTCTTAATTGACTAAGCGATCGTACCGGATCACTGGAGAGGAGAAAGGTATGAAGGAGTACGAATCGTTAAATTGTTATTTGGCTTTGAGCGAGAAGGAGGAAAACAAATATATATATATATATAGGGAAAAAAATTGTTAAGGAAAAAATGTATTTGAAGTGTATTGTATTTAGTTTATTAATAAATATTGTTTGATAATGAAAAATGTTAATGTATTGTAGTGTATATATGTCCAATTATGGACTGATGGGTTCGCTGTGTATTATATCAACCCAATGTATTTGGCATGGCCAAGTATAGCATTTCTCTCTACTTAATAGGTAATATACATTTTTCAAAATAACATATATACATATTACCTATATTGTGTATTCAAACCATGTACTCAAA
>NW_027115421.1:130675-131215 GCF_000696795.3 Halyomorpha halys | reverse complement strand
TGATTAAGATTAAATTAAATTTTAAATGGATGTTTTTCAGTTTATTTCCAATGATGAATGGTGTGGCACACGCATAACACAAAGTTCATTTTCCATCCTGGAAAGTCAAAATTACTTGTTTTTAAATATTTACTTAATGATATTTACAACTGTAGTTCAGTTCATGTTTACAACTGTACAGTCGTTCCGGATCATTGGAGAGCAGAGAGGTATAAAGGAGTACGAATTGTTAAATTGTTATTTGGCTTTGTGCGAGAAGGAGGAAAACAAATATATGTATATAGGGAAAAAATTGTTAAGGAAAAAAAGTGTATTGTATTTAGTTTATTGATAAATATTGTTTGATAATGAAAAATGTTAATGTATTGTAGTGTATATATGTCCAATTATGGACTGATGGGTACGCTGTGTGTTATATCAACCCAATGTATTTGGCATGGCCAAATATAGCATTTCTCTCTACTTAATAGGTAATATACATTTTTCAAAATAACATATATACATATTACCTATATTGTGTATTCAAACCATGTACTCAAA
>NW_027115421.1:129570-130625 GCF_000696795.3 Halyomorpha halys | reverse complement strand
TTTCTCTCGTATCGGCTATTAGGTTTTATCTCCTTGGAACAATGGCCTGCTCGCAGGAGATGAAAACAAAAATTGTTTTTCATTTTTCGATATTCCTGTTTTTTGTTATAATCCCAATGACTTCTTGGTAGAGATCATACATGTTCTGTTGGTACCAGAGGGGTACTATAACTCTCCTCTCCTCTAAGTAAAAATGACGCTAAAGGATATGGATTAGACCACGCCCCTTGCAGGTTACGTTGAAGTTGATAGGGATTTCACACATTAATTTAATTATCTCTAAAAATGTTCATTTAATCGCAAACATGAAAAAAATATAAATTGTAGTAAATGTTATTTTCAATAATTTAATATATCTATAATGAATATCCATTGTTTATGTTGAAACCCAATTTAATATAAATATTAAGGTTATTAAACTATATTTACTGTTCAAAAAAGTAAGGAGTAAATATAATATTGAACTAACTTGGTTAATTTTTCAATTAATGTTTTTATAGGAAACGTTAATAAAACATTAATTTAAATATAAGAATATAGGAAGTCAGGGTTTCGGTCAAAAAAAGAACAAATAGTTTTAAACTATTTTAATAACCGACGTTTCGCCCCACTTTGCAGGGGGGGGCTAAAAAGATACAAAAAAAAAAAAAGAAAACAATAATAGAGAAAGAGAACATTATAACAATAAGATAAGACAATTTAAGCTAGGATAAATATTATGTAAAAATGTAAATTTTTTTTTTACATATTTATCTTAGCTTAAATTACCTTATTGTTGTAATATTCTCTTTCTCTATTATTGTTTTCTTTTTTTTTTTTTGTATCTTTTTAGCCCTGATGAAGCCCTGCAAAGTGGGGCGAAACGTCGGTTATTAAAATAGTTTTAAACTATTTGTTCTTTTTTTTTACCCCACCCCGACTATCCTTCTTATATATAAACATTTCGGTCAACTATTGTATCATATACATATAAACATTAAAATATAAAATTTGAGTTATTTATTATTTGATTGTTTGAAATTGGTTTATTTTATCATTAATATACACAATTTTGA
>NW_027115421.1:121572-129520 GCF_000696795.3 Halyomorpha halys | reverse complement strand
AGCATTTCTCTCTACTTAATAGGTAATATACATTTTTCAAAATAACATATATACATATTACCTATATTGTGTATTCAAACCATGTACTCAAAGGGAGAATGTATAATTCGATCTGAGATCATTCTTTTCTTACTTGTTTGGTTTTTGAACCTATCGATTTGTGTTTTAACTTATTTATTCATTTAATTATTTATTTAACTAACTTTTTTTTATTTTTTTAAATTTATTTATTGATATTTACAACTGTATATAAAATACAACAAGCAGATTTGAAGTAAGATCATAATAATATAATAAACTACCCAGTAGTAGCACTCTAACGTTTTTACACTAGAAAGTTTCGTGGAAATCTTCTTTTCAGGCGCCTCGGAGCATTGTCAGGAATGAAAGAGGAAGCATGGTTAGAAACCAGTGGGTTTGTGTGGTTAGGGAGTTTGTTATGGAAGGATTGATGTCTGGTTCGGGCTAGATCCGTTACATATGGAACATTACAGTTTTTATTGATGGTTTTATTTGTGACACATTAAGGAGCATTGAGGATTTTACGATTTTTGATTGTAAGGATTGGATACGAGAGGGGTTCGAAGTTTTAGTGGAGCCCCAAAGCTCAACTCCGTATGTCCAGATTGGCCTTATAGTTATGTAGATCAATCTTTTGTAATGGATTGGAAGTTAAACCGTTTGTTTAGTAAATGCTGTAATAGTCGGAATCGACGTGCAGATTTCTGTATTTTCAGTCTTGAGTGAGGATTTCAGATTAGTCGTTTGTACAGATGTCCAAGATAGCGGATCTGTTCTACAAGGGTAAGAGTAATATTATTAATCATTACTGTACGCCAGTCACAGGTTTACGACCAGGAGTAATGGTGGTTTGATGGAATTTATGTTAATCCTTCAATTATGACACCATTCTTCGAGGGCTGTGATATGCGATGTAATTAAAGGGTTATTATTGACTGCGAGCACACATGTGTCATCGGTATACGAGGTGAGGATAGTGATAGGATTAGTCCGGATGTCAGCTGTATAGACTGTGTAGGAGATAAAACCGAGATAAAAGGAACCATTGTGATTTACTTTGAATAATTTAGGAGTAATCTAGGATGATAAGAAAGTATATAGGAGGTAGAAATTTATGGAGTTTATAAAGTTGTCTGACACGATGGTATTTGGTTAAAATCCTTTTTTTCAATCCTCGAAGAATGGTGTCGAAATTGGAGGATACAAATAAACGACTAACCTGGAATCCTCACACAAGACTGAAAAGACAGGAAACTGCACGCAGATTCCGACTATTAAAGCACTTACTAAACAAGCGGTCTAAACTTCCAACTCATTAAAAAAGACTGATCTACATGACTGTAATATGGCCAATCTGGACATACGGAGTTGAGCTTTGGGGCTCCACTAAACCTTCGAATTTCTCTCGTATCCAATCCTTACAATCCAAAATCCTTCTTAAAATCCTCAATGCTCCTTATTTTGTTTCTAATAAAACTATCAATAAAGACCTAAATGTTCCTTACGCAACCGATCTAGCCCGAACCCGATATCATTCCTTCCATTATAAACTCCCGAATCCACTAGTTTCTAACCTTGCTTCCTCTTCTATTCCTGGCAATCCTCCGAGGCGCCTGAAAAGAAGATGGCCTCGTGACCTTATATTGTAAAATGTTTTTAGAGTTCTACTACTGGGAAGTTTCTCTACATGCTGTATCATATCATTATCATTATGTCATTATGATCAAATTTGCTTGTTGTATTTTTTATACAGTTGTAAATATCAATATATATAAAAAAAATCCTTTTATATGTATTTTTGTAAAGATAAGTAATTTATTTATTTATTTATGGTTTGATTAACACATAAATAAATTGTTTTGTTTTTTATTATTTATTTGTTAAATTAATTTTCCGCTTCTCTCTTTTACTAATAAGTTAATTTTTCTCTATATCTCCAATCCACGAGTATCTCTCCCAGCTCATGATTTACTCTGACAAGAGGTAAGGTAAAGTTCTCTCAGTTCAGGTAACACCATATTTTCTGTGAAGATTTGAATAATTTAGGAAACAAATTTTGTTGTTTTTTATAAGAATTATACAACCTTTCTCCTTTAAGCTTTAAACATAATGTACATCACCATCTGACTTCCAGGGTTTTATAAACCTCTTATACTGCCTTCGGACCAAAAATTATGATACATTATTTCTTAATTAACTTTCTCCAAAAGGGCTTAGAGGTAAAGATATGAATTAAGAACTACTGTGTTTTAATTTTAGAACTAAATACATAGGTTTCATAAACAACGTGAATTTGCGCATTTGGAATTTTGCGCAACCACAATAATTCTTCTTCGAAGAAGCGGGAATCATTCTTCAAAGTTTTGTCTATATCTCGAAACACCTATCTATTGCATAAAAAATATATTTAAAAATTTGAAATTAAACTTTCCACAAGAATGTTCCTATTAATTTTTGCCTTTACTTACCTATTTATGGAATATATAGTAAGGTATATTGCGATCAAGGAAAATTTCTATTTCGAGTTTTTGGCCAAACTGCACATTTTGAGATTCAATAATTTTTAACAAAACTTCGCAAAATTGTTTGTGTGTTGCCTTGTTCAAAATCGATTTTTTTTTTTTTGAAACTGGAACATCATATTTAGGAAAGATAAATGCCCATAAGGCATATATGTATGTTACAAGTCCATAAGGAATATGTGTGTGTTACAGCAACATATACGATAAAATCGAGTAGTTGGAAGTGTCATTTTATAGTATCGATTTTTCATATCTTCTTTTAGAACGACTCTATGAATTTTAGTAAAACTGTAGAATCTAGTGTTTTTTTTTTTTTTTAATTCAATCTTCTGCGAAGGTGATGTTTGCCTAGTTATCTACACCTGATTAACCTATTCTAACCATGGCGGGGTAGGGTCAATTTTTTCATTTTGTGGAACCACCACTTAATGAAAAAAGTTTTCGCCTCGAAGTCGTTTACATGTTACATGTCCATAAAGCATATGTGTGAGTGTTACACCTACGTATACGATAAAATCGAGTAGTTGGAAGTGTCATTTTATAGTATCGATTGTTCATATCTTCTTTTAGAACGACTCTATGAATTTTAGTAAAACTGTAGAATCTAGTGATTTTTTTTTTAAATTCAATCCTCTGCGAAGGTGATGTTTGCTTAGTTATCTACACGTGACCAACCTATTCTAACCATGGCGGGGTAGGGTCAATTTTTTCATTTTGTGGAACCACCACTTAATGAAAAAAGTTTTCGCCTCGAAGTCGTTTACATGTTACATGTCCATAAAGCATATGTGTGAGTGTTACACCTACGTATACGATAAAATCGAGTAGTTGGAAGTGTCATTTTATAGTATCGATTGTTCATATCTTCTTTTAGAACGACTCTATGAATTTTAGTAAAACTGTAGAATCTAGTGTTTTTTTTTTTTTTTAATTCAATCCTCTGCGAAGGTGATGTTTGCCTAGTTATCTACACGTGACCAACCTATTCTAACCATGGCGGGGTAGGGTCAATTTTTTCATTTTGTGGAACCGCCACTTAATGAAAAAAGTCTTCGCCCCCGAGTCGGATTCGAACCGGCGCCGCCCGCAGATCTCCGATATACCTAGGCCTAACCTCAGACGGTTACCGAGCTACGGACGGCCCAACTATTGAACTATTGATTTAATAAAATCGTGTTGAGACTACACAAGGATATAATTTGATATATTTAATTATTTAATTTACTTAAGGCCTGTTTAACTTAGTATACTTAAGTACATTTGGACTCAAACATTTCAAAAATAATCGCCTTCTAAAAACAACAACGACAGTTCGGTGCTATCGCTGACACATAATAGCCTCGGATAATTTATTGCTGTACAAGTTGGGCCTTCATTTCATCTCCTCCATGACAGATTAATCATGCACAAACTTTTTTCTGTCTTCTCTAATGAATTGTTGATTAAATTGTTTCTTTTTTTACCTTTAAATAATTACCGAGTAATCATTTACGAAGATGAATTAAATTACCTTATGTCTCCAAAGAATAATATGAAACCATAAGAAAAGGATTCGATAAAAAAAAAAAATTAACTAAATATGTGTATACATATATACACATTAAGTAAATTTGCTGTAAGTTATATTATGACATGATAAAAACATGTGGAGAATCTACCCATTGATAGAACTCCAAAAACATTTCTAAAGGAGAAGATCTCGAGGCCATCTTCTTTTCATACACCTAGGAGGATTATTAGGTAATGAAGGAGAAGCCAGGCTAGAAACAAGCTGGTTTGGGTGGTTGGGAAGTTTATAGTTAATGATTTAATGATTTTGGACTGTAAGGAATGGATTCGAGAGGAATTAGATGGTTTAGTGGAGCCCCATAGCTCAACTCCGTATGTCCAAATAGGCCTTATAACAGTCATGTAGATCAGTCTTTTGTAATGGATTGGAAGTTTGGACCGTTTGTCTAGTAAATGTTGTAATAGTCGGAATCGACGAGCAGTTTCCTGTCTTTTCAGTCTTGTGTGAGGATTCCATGTCAGTTGTTTCTCCAGACTTAGTCCTAAGTAACGGGTCTGTTCAATAGGAATAAGTGGTGTATTATTAAAAGATACTGTAGGGCAAGACGAAGGGTAAATGTGATTTGGTGGGATTTATTGGAAGTTATTTTAATCCTCCAGTTTTGGCACCATTCTTCAAGGGTGGTATTGGGATACAATGGAAGGATCATTTTAAATTTAAACAAATATTCCAATATAATAAAAAGATAATTTTTTTTTATATTGGCTTGGAGAAAAATAGTTTCTTAAAGCAAGGTATAACACTTGATTTCCACTTGATTTAATATTTAAATTGCAAGGTAAAAATTTTGTTATCAAAATCAAACATCTAAATGTATATTCTGCCCTGATTCATTTATTAAATGGTAAATTGTTTCGACCCTTATTAATTAATGAACCTTATTAATGGTTCATTCATGAATAAGGGTCGTATCCATGGAAATTTTAGCTATTAGTTTCAACTATAGCTAGAATTGCTATGGATACGACCCTTATTTATGAATGAACCATTAATTAATAAATATCTTATCCTTGACAATTTTAGCAATTAGTTTTAGCTATAGCTGAAATTGCAATGGATACGACCCTATTTTAAAAACAATAAAATTCTTTAATATTTTGCATTTATTCATTGTTTATGATTTCTAACAACGAGAACTTTTTTTTTCAAATAAACAAAATTAAAGAAATTTAGGAGAAACTTTTATTAAAAAATATTGATATTCTAATATTAAATGAAATGGCAAATTTAATCAAAATCGTTTGAGTTGTTTTTGAGAAAAAAGGAAAAAAATGTGAACAATCTATTCTATTTATTCTATATATCGTATCCAATCTTTACAATCCAAAATCCTTCGTAAAATCCTCAATGCTCCTTAATTTGTTACTAATAAAACCATCCATAAAGACCTAAATGTTCCTTATGTAACCGATCTAGCCCGGATCCGATATTATTCCTTCCCTAATATACTCCCTAACCATCCAAACCCACTAGTTTCTAACCTTGCTTCCTTTTCCATTCCTGGCAATCCTCCGAGGTGCCTGAAAAGAAGATGGCCACGAGACCAGCTAATGTAAAATGTCATTAGAGTGCTACCAATGGGTAGTTTCTCTACATGCTGTATCATATCATTACGTCATTATGATCAAATTTACTTGTTGTATTTTTTATAAAGTTGTAAATATCAATAAATAAATAAAAAAATAATAAATAATTAATTCTATATATATTAAAGTTTATGTAGGAGAAACTTAAAAAAAAAAATTAAAAACCAGAGTTGAGCAACACAAAAGTAACTGTAAAAATGTCAAAAATATAAATACAACAGCACTGGCCCAATACAGTATTAAACTTGGACATTTTTTTTTTTTTATAGCTTCATTGAAATTTACAACTGTACATTATAATACATTTAGTAAATTTGATGTAAGTTTATAATGGAGTGATACATGCGTGTAGGGTAACTGCCCCCTCTAATAATGTGTTTACATTAGAAGGTCTCCTGGCCATCTTCTTTTCAGGAGCCTCAGAGGGTTGTAAGGAGTACAGTTTACTTGAATACATGTAGGTGTGGGTGGTTAGGGAGCTTATAATGGAAGGAATGAAATGTGGTTCGGGCTAGATTGGATACATATGGAACCCATGGGTTTTTATGGGTGATTTTATTTGTAACAAAGTAAGGAGCATGGAGGATTTTGGATGGCAATGATTGGACACAAGAGGAATTAGAAGTTTTAGTGGAGCCCCTAAGTTCAACACTGTATATGCACATTGGCCTTATTCTAGTTATGTTGTCATCGGTTTTTTGTAATGGATTGGAAGTTTATACCGTTTGTTTAATAAGTGTTGTAATAGTCGGAATCGACGTGCAGTTTCCTATCTTTTCAGTCTTGTGTGAGGATTCCAAGCTAGTCGTTTATCCAGATGTAGTCCAAGGTAGCGGATTTGATAGAGGTATCTCTACAGAGATAAGAGCAACATTATTAAAGGATGTTTTCTTCTTTAGCAAATCCTTCGTCATACGTGCAACCTCCTTCTGGGATTCTCTTCCATTCGCCAGTCCTCATCCATTCTTTCCTTTAAACAACACCTATTCCTTCATTTATTGAATAACAAAACCTCCACATCTTTGTAATCAAATAAGTAGGCATGTATTGATTAACATTATAAACAGTAGTAAAGCCAATATACCAATGTAATTTCATTCTACTATCTTAAAATTTGTAAACGCTCGCCTGATAAAAATCTCACTATATGAACCATGTATTTATTCTTAGGGGACATATGTTCCAGAATAAAGTTATTTTTTCATTTCATTTCATATTAAAGTCGGCACTACAGATGCCAGGTTTAAGACGAAGAGTAAAGGATAGGATTTATTTAGGATTAGGATTTATTCAATTATTCGAGAGTTGTAATATGGGATTGGAGAAATTGGGATGCAATTAATGGGTTATTATTAACTACGAGCACACATGTGTCATCGGTATACGTGGTGAGGATAGTATTAGGATTATTTGCTTTAAAAACATTGCTATAGGATGAGACCGAGGATTCTACCTTGAGGAACACCGGCATAGACCTGAATTTGATTTAAAAAATTCTAAAATTTTGGACATAGTCTATAAGACAATAAAAAGAAAAATATTGCAGGATAACAAACGGGCTGTAGAAAACTAACAAAATTAGGAAATTAGGACCGTAAGGACTATTAAAGATAATGATGCCTTAAAATAATATTAATAATAAAAAAAAAAAAACAGATAATTTTGGGAAACTTAGTTTTTTTGGATTCAAGGGACCTCTTATAATGTATTCCCATCGAAAACTGGAATTCTAAATCATTCACGATCGCGATAAGTCTCCTTTCCATATATTCCACATATAGGTATGTGAAAGTAATATATAATTATTAAGTATGTTATTTTATCCGCTGTTTCTTCTATATAATTATAATAACATAAAATTGCATATTATAACATATAAGAGCTTTTTAACTACTGCTAGTTTTGAGTTGGCCTAATCTGATCCTGCAGAGCAAACAGCTGGTTCGTTATCCTTGGCACACTAGCTCAAGGCCTCTCGCTATATCATCCTAGCCAAGGAGTCTCCTGTAGTATGCCTATATAAATATTTTTGTTCAAAGCTATATCTAATCATTATGTTATTATATAAATATAAAAGCGTTCTTCATTATAATAAAAAATCCTTAATCAAACATTTTTTTTATTTTATAATATTACATCCTTTTTTATCTTTTTAAACAATCTTGATCCTTTTTCTCTCAACTTTATTCTTTTTTAACATCCGACGTTTCGACCTCTCAGGTCATTCTCAAGGATTCCTTATTCTGTCT
>NW_027115421.1:117696-120072 GCF_000696795.3 Halyomorpha halys | reverse complement strand
AAAAAATAATGTATGTGTATAAAGAAATATATAGAAACTGTGGCACTAATAGAATAAGTTTTTACCTTTTTTTTTGTTCTTCATTTACTGCACCCACAGCTATCTTTTTCTCTAATAAGTCAAAAACTTATGGTTAGCAATAAGCCACGATCAACAGCTAACACATAAATTTTAATAAATATTAATTATCAATACCTTATGTCCTGAGGCTTAAATTTTCTAGTTTCTCGTAAAAATGGAAACTATTTTTCTTTTAATTTATGTTTTAACATTTGCAAATGTACTTACATAATAATAAATCTAGTAAATGTGATATTATGTTGCAATGATACAGATATTATAACCGCAAATTTTATTTTTAGTTATATATTTTTTTCGTTTATACTTGCCCAAGCTCAGCGGAGAAGGGTGTGAGTTAAAGTAATATATATATATTTATTCGCAAAAGGGAAAAAAGGAAAAAACAAAACAATAAAGGATAAATTGCTCCTTTACATGTAGATAACAGAAAATCTAGGGGTGATACCTACCTACTTGTGGAATTATCGTAATATTCAGTGAA
Source organism: Halyomorpha halys (assembly GCF_000696795.3). NCBI lineage: Eukaryota > Metazoa > Arthropoda > Insecta > Hemiptera > Pentatomidae > Halyomorpha > Halyomorpha halys. The sequence goes on along the minus strand of NW_027115421.1, from coordinate 119,510 downwards.
CAACATACAAAAAATAAAAATAAGTATCAAGTTAAAATCAGTGTATATGCATAAGAAAGAACAGAAGAACTATATGTACAAAAGTTTAATAATAATAAGAAATATATCTACATAGAATGGAAAAAATAATTCTTATTAATTAAAAAAAAACAAAACTTATAGGTTGACAAAAACCAAACAGTGACTTTCACAAAACCATGCATACTCGTCTAAGCATATCTCGCTCGTGTTTTTATTTCACCATGACAACCGTAACCCCCCACGTCTACGGAGATATCGCCATTGCTTTTATTTCATAAAGATAAATAGTTATAACAAAAATTTCAATAAATATTAACTTTGATGAGGACAGAACAAGTTAGACTACGTTTAATTTCAAAGTCTCATGTTATCAGTGATGAACTAAGTACGCTGTTTTTATTGATGATTAATTATAAAAAAAGTGAATCTTTTTAAAAATGTTTTTATCGAAAAAGTTTATGAATAATGCAATAAACTTGTTATCAAATAAGTGACCTAAAATAAAAAACATTTTTCTACGTCCTTTAGAAAAGAGGTAATAGTTATTTTATGCTTTGATATATGTCTCGGAAAGGATCAAAGCTCTCCTCTGTCATATCTTCAGCAATAATATCTCAGATTGGTAGTGACTCTTTTTACCTTTTTGGCCTTTTAGAAGAAAGATTGGTTTTCTGAGTACACTGGCTGATAGGATTGCTGGCTCTTCTGAAGAAACAGATTACTTTTATTTGTGGTTTTGTGTAATCGATTTTAGATCGAGTCATTTATGTATGTCGATAACATTTACTTTGTCCTTTTGATTTCCATATATGGTCTATTATTTTTTATTTACTTTATTCTTCAGATTTTATTATTTCTGCAAAAAAAAAGTATATAAAATTAAAAAATAAAAAAAAAATAGGGAAAAGATCTAGTAGCTTTATTTCATTTCATTCGCTTGTATCCTATACTTACTGCTGTCTAGACAAGGATTGTTGGTAACGGCGCCGAAACTTGGGTACAAGTCGTCCCCTATGTAGGGACGCATCTGTCACCCGATTTTATGAAGCATTGAAGTGGCTTTTCCCCTCCTTTCGTCGTAAATATTTTCTTGCTTCTTTCCTCTACCAAGTTATCCAATACCGCCATCCATCGTACATTTCTGATATCCTTTAATTTAAATCCTTATATCAGACTTATAAGTAACTCCCCCATCGAACCGCACCCTTCGGTAGATGTTTCCTCATCTGCTCCTCCTCCCTATGGAATTCTATTCCCTCCTTCATTCGTAGTTCTAATACCCTTCCAAATTTCAAATCCCGTATCTTCGAACGCCTTCTGCCCACCCAATTCCAGAAGAATAATAATTGACAAGGTTTATATATTTGCTGCATTTAATGCTTCAGTTTTTCGTTTTATACTTATAAATATGTATATTAGCAGAAATTGTACCTTTCCATCTATTACTTTTAGTTTAATTGTTTGGTCCTATCCTTTATACAGTTTTCACAGCTGACATTCCAACCCATCCTAACACAATCCTCACCACGTATGCCGATGACACATGTCTATTGTAAATGAACAATGATCCTTACATTGTATCCCAAACCCTCTAAACCCACATCACCACCCTTGAAGAATAGTGCCAAAACTGGAGGATTAAAATAAATTCCAATAAATCCCACCAAATCACATTTACCCTTCGACGTAAACCCATGACTTCTTGCCCTACAGTATCCTTTAATAATACCCCACTTATTCCTGTCGAACAGATCCGTTACTTAGGACTACATTTCGACAAACGACTGACATGG
>NW_027115421.1:115001-117026 GCF_000696795.3 Halyomorpha halys | reverse complement strand
TTATCATGTCACTATGTCACCTACAGCAAATTTACTTGTTGTATATATGTGTATATAGTTGTAAATATCAATAAATAAATTATTAAAAAAAAAAAAAATAGTTTAGTTGTATTTGATTTTTTTTCTCCTTTTATTTATTATCAGAAGTTAGTAATCTTATGTTTTATGATATGACATATAGTTTTATTTTATTTGTTCATTTTTATCTTTTCGGATTCACTGTTGTTATATTTTATGACGTTTTATAATTTCAGTTTTATTTTGTACTCTAAGGCTCTAAAGCCTAATTCTAATGCCAGTATATTATTCTAAAGGGATCAATTCCGAAATAAATAAAGATTATTATTATGTCGCAAATCCGGAAGGGTCTGAAACATTGTGCCCAAGCTGGAAAAATGCCCCCAACAACTCCCTCTTTATAATACGTCGGTTTCACAGAAAAATTGATGAAGTTCCTGGGGAAAAAATACTTCATCTGCTTCCATGAGGTTTATTGCATGGACACCGACGGATCCGAGAGATACGCGGATATTTTGGCTTAAAATCGAAGGCAGGCTCTGGTCTTGAATCCGACGGTGAAATTTAAGAATAATGACCTAGATCAAGTGGAGTGAAAAGGAAAAAGAAGGAAATTTATGAAAAATGCGTCCCTTTCCTTAAAGAAAAATTCCGCGAGACCTTGGGAGAGGGAGTTCACCGGGAATGGCTTCTGAACAATGCTCGACAAAACAAGGAGCTTCTTAGAAGACCTAGGAGTTAGCATCGAGGATATTGCGATCTTGGCGAAAAATATTATTTTGGACTCCCTGGGGATCATACATCATCCCCTACATGGGAATTAGCTCTGATAATATTTATTTGTGTGTTCTAACTAATTTATTTATGTATATGTTCTTTAAATTTATTTATTAATTCTTCTTAAGTTCATTTAATTTTATTTTTTTTAGAAACTGTTCTACTGCTGTGATTCTTTTGTTCTTGCTTTATTTATGCGTTGCTATATTTTAATGGTTTCTGTTAATTTTCTTAATTGATTAAGCGGTCGTAACGGATCACTGGAGAGGAGAGAGGTATGAAGGAGTACGAATTGTTAAATTGTTATTTGGTTTTGTGCGAGAAGGAGGAAAACAAATATTTGTATATAGGGAAAAAAATGTATTTGAAGTGGATTTTATTCATTTTATTAATAAATATTGTTTGAAATTGAAAAATGTTAATGTATTGCAGCGTATATATGTCCAAATATGGATTGATGGGTATGCATTATATTATATCAACTCAATGTGTTTGGCCAGCATAGCCAAATATAGCATTTCTCTCTACCTTACAGGTGATATACATTTTTCAAAATAACATATATGCATATTACCTATATTGTGTATTCAAACCATCTACTTAAAGGGGGCGATATAAAATTAGTTCAGAGATCATTCATTTCTTTATTTACTTTTTGAACCTATCTATTTGTGTTTTAACTTATTTATTCATTAAATTATTTATTCATTTAAGTATTTATTTTAACTAACTATATTCTTAAATTTATTTATTTATTGGTATTTACAACTGTGCATAAAATACAACAAGCATATTTGAAGTAAGATCGTAATGATATGATACAGCATGTAGAAAATCTACCCAGTAGTAGAACTCTAAAAACATTTTACATTATAAGGTCACGAGGTCATCTTCTTTTCAGGCGCCTTGGAGGATTTCCAGGAATGGAAGAGGAAGCAAGGTTAGAAACTAGTGGGTTTGGGTGGTTAGGGAGTTTATAATGGAAGATTGATATCCGGTTTGGGCTAGATCGATAGGTTACATAAGGAACATTTAGGTCTTTATGGATAGTTTTATTAGTAACAAAATAAGGAGCATTGAGGATTTTACGAAGGATTTCGGATTGTAAGGATTGAATACGAGAGGAATTCGAAGGTTTAGTGAAGTCCCAAAGCTCAACTCCATATGTCCATATTGGTCCTATTACAGTCATGTAGATCAGTCTTTTGTAATGTGTTGGAAGTTTAGACC
>NW_027115421.1:110411-114434 GCF_000696795.3 Halyomorpha halys | reverse complement strand
TCTAAGTAAGGCGGTAAGTGGAAGTTGTGGTCTGAGCACTCTACGTCAGATTTTTAATCTCGGAAAAGCTGTAACCCGTCTCAATATAGACTGAGATGAAGAAAAATGTAAAACCAGAACATAGAGAGGAGATGTCCTGCAACAAGAGGTCCTGTCACAGGGGGTCCTTCCACTTACATAAATTAGCAGAGCAGCTTTATTCCCAGGTATGGTTTATAACTCTCTATGAGGATCACCGGGACTTCAGAGGTCCCTCCGTCCTTTCCAGGGCTCTATTCAAGGGATTAATTCACTGAAATACGTAATGCGGTTTCGTTCCTCGCAATAGCATTTCTCTGAATAAGGTAGATTATGTAGTGGGACTTTGATGATACTATAAAGGGGAGCTATGTTTAATGCATTTAGCCTGCGGTATGGTAAGATAATTATATAGTTATACTGAATATAACTACTATAGGCCAAAATTAGCTATAGCTAAAACTAATATCTAAAGTTACCATGGAGACGACCCTTATTCATGAATGAACCATTGATACATAAATATCGTATCCATGACAATTTTAGATATGCATTTTCTTTTATAGGAAATTGTTAAAGGAATCCTGCAGGCAGATTCCGACTATTACAGCACTTACTAGACAAACGGTCTAAACTTCCAACTCATTACAAAAGACTGATCTACATGACAATAGTAAGGCCCATCTGGACATACGGCGTTGAGCATTGGGGCTCCACTAAACCTTCGAATTCCTCTCATATCCAATCCTTACAATCTAAAATCCTTCGTAAAATTCTCAATGTTCATTATTTTGTTACTAATAAAACCATCCATAAAGATCTAAATGTTCCTTATGTAATCGATCTAGCCCGAACCCGATATCATTCCTTCCATTATAAACTCCCTAACCACCCAAACCCACTAGTTTCTAACCTTGCTTCCTCTTTCATTCCTGGCAATCCTCAGAGGCGTCTGAAAAGAAGATGGCCTCGTGACCTTATATTTTTAAATGTGTTTAGAGTTCTACTACTGGGTAGTTTCTCTACATCCTCTATCATATCATTATGATCTTACTTCAAATTTGCCTCTTGTATTTTATATAAAGTTGTAAATATCAATAAATAAATAAAAAAAGTTAGCTAAAATAAATACTTAAATGAATGAATAATTTAATGAATAAATAAATTAAAACACAAATAGATAGGTTCAAAAACCAAAAAAGTAAAAAAAAAAAAATTAATGATCTCAGAACTAATTTTACATCCCTCCCTTTGAGTACATGGTTTGAATATACAATATAGGTGATATGTATATATGTTATTTTGGAAAATGTATATTACCTATTAAGTAGAGAGAAATGCTATATTTGGCCATGCTGGCCAAATACATTGGGTTGATATATCACAATGCATTCCCACCCTAGTAGTGGTAGTAATCCATAATTGGACATATATACACAACAATCCATTAACATTTTTCATTTTCAAACAATATTTATCAATAAACTAGGCGCGGAGGATTAGGCGCCTGAAAAGAAGATGGCCTCGTGACCTTATATTGTAAAATGTTTTTAGAGTTCTACTACTGGGTAGTTTCTCTACATCCTGTATCATATCATTATCATTATGTCATTATGATCAAATTTGCTTGTTGTATTTTTTTATACAGTTTTAAATATCAATAAATTAGTAAATAATAAAAAAAAAAGAAATTGTTTATTAATTTGTTAATATTATGAGGTTAAAAAACATCTAAACACAACACAATATTTCGGAATATAAATTACTATAATTGACAGAATGAGGAAACAAGTGTATGAGTATATGGTAAATTCCGAAACGTCGTAAAGAAATATAGAATACTATAGTGTTCTAATTAAAAGATTTTTCACCTCATCATATTGCCATATTAATATTAATTAATTACAATTTGTATCTTGCATTATACTGTCATCGAAGTGATTTTCACAAAAATATAATCTATTATTAAAAAAAAAAAATTAAATCTGTACCGCTACAACCCTGTTACTAGACCAACGGTTGTTCAAGGAGGTGATTTGGCCAGAATCATGTTCGACCGCCAGATTTTACCCAATTTTAGAGACTGGGTGGACCCCAGGAACGCTCCTGAACCACAGGAGTTGACTCACGGCTACAGTGTAACATAAAACAATTTTCTGCCCAGCCGTATTCGAACTCGGGTCCTCGGAGTTAGTAGCCACGCGCTTTACCCAGTGGCTACTGCGCTCCTTATAATTTTGGATTCCTTCTAGCCAACTTTAATCAAGTGTTTCTAGTTTGACATCTTTTGGTACTTAGGAAAAGAAAATGAAATCTTTATAGATTTTTTTTAGTTTCCTTTGTTATTTAATAAATTATCTAATATAACTATAGGAAATAATTACCAACAATTATTAATTCCTTATTAACATTTATTAAAGGATAAAAAGTGGGTACACGAGATATATATTTAGATTTGTATGTATATAGATATATGTTGTTTATTTGAAGAATATAATATGGTCCGACTGCGGTCAAAAAAACCCAAATAGTAAATGGTTATACTATTTTTATTGAGCCAACGTTTCGCCCCACGTTGCAGGGCTTCGTCAGGGCTAAAAAAGATACAAACATTTGACATAGTTACAAAAAAAAAAGAAAAAAGAAACATAAGTGGAAAATAACAGGAGTATACAATGAAAAGTAAAATATAATAAGAAAAATTAAAGGTTGTAAACAGTAAATGAAAAGGGTAATAGTAACAGATAAATAAGAGATAAAATAAGAGAAGAAATATTAAAGAAAGTACAAATTAAGAGATAAAAAAAGAAAAGAATAAAATAAAATGATGAGACAGAATTCATACCTGTTTTGATGGGAGTCAAAGACAGACTGAGCCGTTTATATTGGGAGGAGTGGGGATGGCAGTTAGGATCCCACAATAACTAAAATAATTTTAAAGTAAACATTGTAAAAAAAAAATTTAATTAGGTAAAAAATAAATGGTAATATACATAATAGAGGGGGAGAAGAGACAATTACAAAATTATAAAAAAAAACACTCATAGATGTAAAAATAAAGTATAAAATAATGGGAGACAATATGTGTAAGTGATTAAGAAAGACAATATACCAAATGAGTGGGGATACAGAGAAGTGTAAATTATAATATAAAATTAATAATAAAGTAATTAGTATAAGTACACTTAAGAAGGTAACACATGATAATATAAATTAAAAGATAAGATACATGAATATAAATAAAACAGGAAGGATAGTAAATAAAAAATAATTAAATAAAAGGTGAGAATTTAGAGAAACAAGAATAAAAGATTTGACAAGAAAGTGTGCTTCTGAAATGCAGAAGTGAAAAGAAGTATTATGAGGGTTTTATTATGTTCAAAATGTGTCGATATGTAAGGAAGATGCAGTCTTTATCAACTTAATGATTGACGGAATTCTCAGTCAAATTTATGTAAATGGAACGTTTGGTGTGGTTGGGGACAGTGGTATATTGTTTATATGCTATATTTAAGCATTGTACATGTATACAGAGATTGTATATTTGTATTAATAAGAATTATGTACGTATACAATTAAGGTATTAAGGCTTATGGTAGGAAATTGGACCAAGTCAGTTTCAATGTGTCCTAGTGAATCGACCGATATCATGACAATCAGTAGATTGTTTTTAGGTTGCTGCATTATTGCTAAGCCCAAATAAAATTGGGGTATAATAGGAGTACAGTACACAACCTACATTATATGTCAGGAGAGGATTCAACCATCTCTTTCCTCAGGTTCAGTCAGAAAATAACACAAATAAGTTGAAAAAAAAACTTATTTAATTGTGCTAACGTTTCGCCCAGAATTTCTAGCGTTCATCAGGGCTACTCGGAGATCGGAAAGCTAAGTCATTAACTGTTTATTATCATTACAATCATGATTCTTTTACACTTCATTATAACACAAATATAAATATATTTCTTTCTTTTCAAATAAGCATATTTGTTGTTGTTGTTGTTG
>NW_027115421.1:103956-110126 GCF_000696795.3 Halyomorpha halys | reverse complement strand
GTCAGTCCTATCCTGTTTATTGTTGGCAAATAGTGAGTACACTCTTCGAAAATATGTCTAATCGTAAGAATGGACTGACAATATTTGCACGTTGGAGGTGGCAGTTTTCTGATCAGGTGAGAGTGCGTGAGGAGAGTATGACCTATTCTCAAGCGGGCCAGAGCAACCTCCTCCCATTATAAGCATATTTTAATGCTAATAAAAAATATATAGTTAAGTTAAACACTACGACTGATTATATAATGTTTACTTTCTAATTATTATATTGGGTTGTAAAATAAATTCGTAGCGTTATTTTACTGTTTATTTCAATAAAAACTTCGGATTCTTGTAAAAATTTTAAATTAATAGAGACACCAGATATTATAAAAACATATTTCATATCATTCATTAAAATTGTATTATCAATCAAAGTAAAAATTGTAACTAAGGAAGAACTACAAAATACTGTATTTTATTTTACTTTTGTTCTTCTATATACATTTCTTTTTTTAAAAAAGATAATTTATTATCCCTAAACCACATTATTTTTAAATATAAATATGTAATTATTAAATCAATTTACCATTATTATGTCAATTTTAATTTTAAGTTTTTAATAACTTGGTATATAATTTTCCGAAATAGGATGCTAAATGACTATGGTTCGGCTACTGATTTGACAAACCCTTGGAAATTCCCACTTCTCGAAATTATAAAACATCTAATTTTTATTAATAGAAAATTATAATTCGAAATAAATAAAAATATATTGCTGTTTTCTTTTAGCATCAGTTTACTTATTAGTTGAGCTTTTTCAAATTTTATTTTAATTTTGAACCAACCATTTATATACGGCCCATTTTAATGTATTACATGTTGCCCGCCATCTTTCATATAATTTTTTAATTCCGTCCTCCCAGAACTTCTCAAATTTTTTATCAATAAAGTCCTCTATGTGCCTTTTGCAGTCCTCTAGCGAGTTAAAGTGTTTCCCATTAAGAGAATTTTGAAGGGCCCGGAATAAGTGAAATTCTGTTGGGAAAGGTCTAGTGAATAGGGTGGGTGGGAGATCACATCCCAGCCAAACTCCAATAATTTCTGCCGGGTCTGCAAAGTCACGGTCGTGGAGTGAAAGTTGTCTGTGACCAATGCTTGAATTAGGTTATCATCAACAGTTGAAGGACGACCCGAGTGCTTTGCGTCTTCGTAGTCAAAATTTACGGTTCTGAACCGAACAAACCATTTACGGACGGTCCTTTCTTCTAAGGCATCATCGCCATACACACTACAAATTTTGTAACCCCCCTGTGCAGTGGATTTTCATTTTCGAAATGACGAAACTGATTTTTTTTTTCTTCTATTTTGAGCAAGCAAAATACCACTTAAAGATAAGGAATCTCGATTCTCAAGAAACTGATGCATAAAAGCACCTTAACTAATCCTTTCTTAGAATATGTAAACATTATTGACCAAGTAAACATGATTTTATTAACTCAGAGAGGATTAAATTGAATATATTGAAAGTTAACAATATATGTTGTTACGGTTGCCATGGTGAAATGAAAACACTGGCGATATCTGTGTAGATAAATGGTGTTACTGTTGTCATGGGAAAAACAAAACACGAGCGATATGTTCAGACGAATGGTTTTTTTTTTTTTTTTGTGAAGGTGACTGTTTGATTTTGGAACACTTTACGATTGTTCAATGTGAAGTGGTAATAGTTTTAAAGACCCTCTGTCTATACTGTTTGAACCGAAATAGCACCATATGAGAAATGTCTTCGTATGTGTTTTGTTTTTTCCAAAATTATGGTATTCTACTTCAATAGACGGTCATTAAGTGACACACTATTCCACACTAGAAGTGGGGATATAGTGGAGTGACGTTTCTTCAGCACGTCCTGGATAAGAGATTGTGGTAGGTGTCATCCTAAAACTTCTTGGGAAGGGGAGACGGAAAGGAAATATCGGACAACATTATGTTCTGCCAGGAGTCCACCCAAGGACTACGTGGGGTTTGAACTAAATTTTATTTTGTTTTTATTTTCATATTCACTTTTATACTCTTTTGGATAATAATGTAAATATAGTTATTAAGGTTAAGCATTTAAGTAAAGGTTAAGTCAACCTATATGTTTTAATTGTCTTATTAGTTGATAAGAATTCTTTTTTTTCCTTTTTCATTCTGTGTACATATATTTCTTCTTATTATTAAACTTTTGTACATATAGTTCTGCTTTCAACTTGTTAATTTACTTACTACACGGAATATTATGATAATTCAACAGGTGGGTAGGTAACACCTCTAGGTTTTCTGTTATCTACATTTAAAGGTATTCGCCAGTGGTCGTAATTCAACAATTGTTTATATAGGGGTATATTCTAGTTATATTGTGGGCATAATGCGTCGGGGTTTTCGTTATTTCCAAGAAAAAATAACGTGGCGCCTAAGGATTAATTTATTCTTTGTTGTTTTTTTGCGATTATATATTTTTTTTATTATCCTTTAACTCATCCCCTTCTCCGCTGAGCGTGGGCAAGTATAAACGATAAATATATAAGTAAGGATAAGTAAAAATTTGCGGTTATAATGTGCATTCCCTTTATTTTCCATCTTGTCCAGTAGAATTGTACTTTAAATCGAATATTCTTTCGAAAAATCGTTTTCGTAATAGTATCTTTGTGTTTGTGACGATTGCTTGTAATTACAGTTCTCATTAGCTCGTGTTGTTGTGATTGAGGCCATTTAGTGCTGACCACGGTCTGTTATTTGTTTATTAGAGACTCTGATTGGTCCCGTCATGGCAAATGAGGTCCAGAGTTGGCTATTAGTGTCAGCAGCACGATGAGTTTCTATTGAATAATTGACACCTATCAACTTAGCAGTTTGTTCAATCAATGTCTTTAATTATTTATAAATGTTTTAATTGGGGATGCGGTGAGTGAAGAACACAAATCAGTAAAAATGTATTTATAAGTGCTATCGTTTCGGCCAGAATTTAAGGCTTTATATATTAAACAAAAAAAAAAAAGAAAGAGAAGAAAGGGGAGTGGGAAGTATAGTTCTAATGTTGTACACTGTGCGATACATCGGACTCATTTTGGACATAAGACTCACCTGGAACCAACATACTAGACTCAAACGTCAAGAACTCAACAAACAATTCAGCCAACTATACCAACTGCTCAGCCGGACCTCTCATCTCTCAATAGAAAACAAACTACTAATTTATAAGACTATACTCAGACCTATCTGGACCTTCGGACTTGAACTTTGTGGAACAGATAAACCGTCAAACATCAAACGTATACAATGCTTTCAATCCAAAATCCTTAGAACAATAGTTAATGCACCCTATTACGTTTCCAACAGAACACTACACCATGACCTACATATCCCTTTTGTCCTTGACCTCATACCAACCAAATTCCATATCAACCAGGGATTGTGTAAATATTGTATATTAAAGTGTAAATGTGAATAGAGACTATATTATTTTATCATTATGTTATTTTATAACATGTTTTTCATACAGATAAATTGATTATGTTCATTTTGTTTATTATTCTGTTTGTAAATATTTTAAGAGAGTTTTTTTTTTATTCATTTATTTAATTTTATTTTAGTATATATGATATCATTCATCACTATTACCTACTGCCCACAACTGTGTGGCAGATTGTAATATCTATCAATAAATAAAAGAATATCCAAAAAAAAAAAAATGTTGTACACTACTAATGTTTGTAGTTATTATTGTGTACTTGTATAGGCCTATTTATCATTGGATTAAAAGTATCGTCTGATTAGACTAAAATAAGTATGCTCTGTGACTAGCAGTCCAATGAAGTTGGGCGGCACAACTTTGTATTTTAATAACGTTGGACACCGTGGGTCGATGTTCTTTCCAAAGCTCTGTAGCTTTCCCCAAAACCTACTGTGTCATGAAACCCCCCGAACATACGTGTTCAAAATCAAAAACTGTCGCCTTCAAAAAACAAAACCCACTCGTCTAAAACATATCGCTCGTGTTTTGTTTTCACCATGACAACCGTAACACCTCTTGTCTATACGGATCTAGACAGTGTTTTTATTTCACCATGGCAACCGTTACAGCTGTTAGAACCGTAATCAGTAAACCATAAATTTTCTCTTTCGTCTCCCCCTACACAATCTGTAAATTATCCAATGTATTTTTTTCCTGTCAATTATGTTTTATTTTTCATTACAATTAATTTATATATACAGTGCACTACAATACCCTACCAGCCAGTCAGGAGTGAAATAACGTCAGGCTTTAAGTTGAAGCCGCACTTCATACATTGTTCTACTTTATTATTATAAGTGCATCGATCAAGACCTAATAGAATGATTAAAGTAAAAGCACCATGATGTCTCGTAATGTTGTCAAGGCCAAAGTCCAATTTCGAATGTTTCGTTATAGCGGTGAAGGTAATCTTCAAAATTATGGGTCTATTATTCCTTTTGATGAAGTATTCAGGGAGATATGACGCAGGTTGCGATTATGTGAAAATGAAACTAATATTAAATTAAAGTAATAAGTACACTTTTTCTACTAATCATAATATTTTTTGGTCATTATATATTAAATCTGAATGTATATAGCATTGGGAATGTTATGTTTTAATGATACAGGTCTAAACTTCCCATTAAGTTAAAAAAAAAGTACTGTTGTAAATACAGCTTGTGGGACTAATTTGGGCGCCTAATGAGCTAAATATGATTTTAAAATGAATATTATTTGGTATTTTAAAAACATTCATATTTTAAGAATTAGGTCCTTTATAGAGGTCCTGATGATGAATTTTTTTTTAATAATTTATTTATTGATATTTACAACTGTATACACATATATACAAACAAGTAAATTTGCTGTAGGTGACATAGTAACATGATAAAAACATGTGGAGAATCTACCCACTGATAGAACTCCAATAACATTTCTAGAGAAGAAGATCTCGAGGCCATCTTCTTTTCAGACGCCTAGCAGGATTATTAGTTAATGAAGGAGAAGCCAGGTTAGAAACAAGTGGATTTGGGTGGTTGAGAAGTTTATTATGGAAGGAACGTATCTGGTTCTGGCCAAATCGGCAACATATGGAACATTGAGGTCCTGATGGATGACTTGATTTGTGACAAATTAAGGAGCATTAAGGATTTTGGACTGTAAGGATTGGATTCTGGAGGAATTTGATGGTTTAGTGGAGCACCAAAGCTCAACTCCGTATGTCCAGATAGGCCTTATCATAGTCATGTCGTCTATGACGGTCTTTTGTAATGAATTGGCAATTTAGACCGTTTGTGTAGTAAATGTTGCAATAGTCAGAATCTACGACCAATTTCTTGTCTTTTTAGTCTTGTATGAGGATTCCATGTCAGTCGTTTGACGAGATGTAGTCCTAAGTAACGGATCTGTTCGACAGGAATAAGTGGGGTATTATTAAAGGATATTGTAGGGGAAGAGGTCATGGGTTTACGTCGAAAGGTAAATGTGATTTGGTGGGATTTATTGGAATTTATTTTAATCCTCCAGTTTTGATGAAGAATTAAATCCGGAATGGAGGGGTTCCAATATAGAAGCGTTCAAATGCAAAATATCTTTTGGCCATAACTTTAATAGTATGGTCGTTTATTGTATCATTACAATTAAATGTTTTGTAATTTTAATTATTAAAACCTCTTGGATTACGATTACTACTATGAGACGTAGAGATGTCTATTAGAACTCAAATTGAACCTAGTTTATATAAATATATAGGAGTAGTAGTTTCCTTGATATATGCTAAAATAAATTAATTCTAGATTGTTTAAATAAATAAAATTTTATCCATTTTAGTCTCAAAACATTTTTATTCCATTTATTAGTCTGACGTTTCGGCCAATTCTGCCCTCCTCAGGGACAATATTAATAGAATTTTAGAACTAAAACATTTTAAAACCAACTTCATTCAGGCTATTATGCCTGGGTCAATCCAACTATAACCATAATTAGTCAATTTTCACATTAAAATAAAAATTATTTATCACAGTCACCATTTTTGTTACAAAATTTATCCCAACAATTGGGTAATTTGTTGGATTAACCTAGAAAGAATAGCCTGCATGAAGTAGTTTTTAAAATGATTTAATTCTTTTTTTTTTTTTTTAATTATTTATTTATTGTA
>NW_027115421.1:95329-103281 GCF_000696795.3 Halyomorpha halys | reverse complement strand
ATTGACGAAGTTTATAGAGCAGACCTGGATGCCAGACTCGGATTTAATTCTAAAATTGTATTAACATTGTCTTTGAGAATGGCCAAATTGCCCGAAACGTCGGACTTAATAGAATAACTAGTTCATGTAGGTCTATTCTGCCCCGGTCATTTCTATCAGGCCTCAAATTTCCCGAATTAGTCACATGTGAATATAGGTGTTCGGACAATATTTCATATTAAATGTATGAATACCTATTCCTATTAAGGTAAAAGTCATAAACTACTTTATAGTACATTAAACTAACTTTAATTTGAGTGCTAATAGACATTAATACGTCACATAGTACCTTAGATATAGACTTCTAAAAAAATAAATTAATTAACTATTAATCTTTTTTAAGAAATATTGCTTTTTAAAAAGCTATATCTCGAGAACTATTGGACGTTAATAGCTCTATTAGGCCTCATATTTCAGAAAATTTAATCTTCTTTAAATAATGTTCTTTTAGATTTTCTAGTATTGTAGGTAGTTTTTAAGATATAGAGCTTCAAATGAAAAATTAATGTTTTTTAAGGTTTTTAAACAGCCGCCATTTTTTATTCCCCCTACCTATACTTGGCAGACTCATGAGGTTTGACTAGTAATCGTAAATGGTTCTTATTTGAGTTAAAATAGACATTTGGTTGTTGAGATATAGATTTCATAAAATAAATTCACCAACTACTGATTTTTCATTGAATTTTTGTTATCAATTATTGCTTTTTTAAAAACTATGTCTCGAGAACTATTGAACGAAAATAGGGCTCATATTTTATAAACTTTACTTTAAAAGATGTTCTCTTAGGTTTTCTAGTGTTATACCATATTTTATTACAGCTTTACATTATTAACTTTATTACAGAAACCATAGGACGTACAGATGTCTGTCAGCATTCAAATTAAAGCTAGTTAAATGTATTATAAAATAGTTTATAACGTTTATCATTGTATGAGAAGTATTTTTTCCGATATTTGACAAAAAAAATTCACAAAATGTTAATTCTAGCTGTTCGGATAAAACGTTTTGTGAAAAATATATCTCTTGACCCATAAGGCGCACATATGTCTGCCAACACTCAAAACAAAGGAAATTCAACTTGCTATAAAGTAGTTTATAACACGTATCTTTCTAGAGGTATTAATTTGTATGAAGTTCGCATATGAATATAAATTTGGCACATGATAATTTGTCCGAACAACTATAAATCAATTTATTTTAATAAATATAATGAAAACTACTACTCTTACGAAGATAAATTACTATATAATCCATTAACACACTTTAATTTGAGTGCTAATAGACATCTGTAAGTCGAATGGTTTTTGAGATATAGATTTCTCAAAAAAAAAAAAAACTAATTATAGATCTTTAAGTTTATTCTGTACCACATTTTTATGAAATGTTGCTTTTTTAAGGTAAAGGTCATAAACTACATTATAGTACATTAAACTAACTTTAATTTGAGTGCTAATAGACATTAATACGTCAAATAGTATCTCAGATATAGACTTTTCAAAATAAATTAATTAACTATTAATCTTTTTAAGAAATATTGCTTTTTAAAAAGCTATATCTCGAGAACTATTGGATGTAAATAGCTCTATTAGGCCTCATATTTCAGAAAATTTACTCTTCTTTATATAATGTTCTTTTAGATTTTCTGGTGTTGTTGGTAGTTTTTAAGATATAAAGCTCCGAATGAAAAATTAGTTAAATTTCCTTTATTTTGCCTGATGGCAGACATATGTGCATCTTATGGATCTAGAAATATATTTTTCAAAAATCAAACATTGTGTATGAACAACTAAAAATTAACATTTTGTCAATTTATTTTGTCAAATAGCATAAAAACTACTATTTCAACAAAGATAATCGTTATAAACTATTTTATAGTAAATTTAACTAACTTTAATTCGATTGCTAGCAGACATCTATACGTCCTATGATTTCCTAAATACAGTTTTTCTTAAATCCAACTTATTCTTCGAACAACTATAAATCAATTTATTTTAGCAAATATCATGAAAACTTCTATTCGTACCAAGATAAAGCTCATTAACTACTTTAAAATACATTAAATATCTCAGATATAGACTTCTCAAAATAAATTAATTAACTATTACCCTTTTTAAGAAATATTGGTTTTTAAAAAGCTATATCTCGAGAACTGAAAAATTAATGTTTTTTTAGGTTTTTATACAGCCGCCATTTTTTTATTTCTCCTACCTATACTTGACAAACTCATCAGTTTTCACTGGTAATTATACATAGTTTTCATTAAAGTAATCAAAAATTGAGGTGAAATAACTTTTTTTATATCGGGCTCTTGCTCTATCAGTCAAATTCAATTTTTTACGACCCATTTCTATTAATTCACCTTACATAAAAAATAAAATATTACACAGTGATCATTAAAAATGTTTTAATATAATATTGAGAAATATAAAAAAAAATGTTTATTAATATATATGTTAAAATAAATAAATATTTTTAACACATAAAATCCCACCGATGGTTAATAGATTCTTTGAGGAACTGTTGTTGAAAATACTGAAAGTTTAATCTTCTCTTCTATCAGCTAGGGTCTGTAAAGTTGTGCTCACAAGTTGACTCAAAGCCGCACCCTCGTCCATACAGATTGCCAGCCAACCAGCGACCGCTTTATGTCCCAACTGACCAATCAGCTGAGGAGTTATGTCCGAACCGGCCAATGGGAAGACCCCATTCGGCCTCTATATTCTCTACCCTTCGCTATTAGACCAATAAATCGCAATTTATTACGCCCAATGCTCCCTCAATACGGTTTTCGAAGATTAATTTTGTTGATTCGTCCTTTTTTTTTTTTTTTACCTCTATCGGTAGAATCGTAAATTCGGTTTTCCAAAACTGCTCTAATAGTTGTTTTTTATTTTTTATTTACGCGTGAAATTCTTGTTATTTTTTAATCTCGAAATTGCTTGGCTCGACCCTTCTGTCCAGATACTTGAATCGTTGAATTTACAAAACGTCCTTCCCACTGTCCTTTACAGATGAGAAACGTACTAGTACAAGAGCCGGGAAGAAAAAATAGCAGTTATCTCACCCCAATTTTTGATTACTTTAATAAAAACTATTTATAATTACTAGTCAAAATTTATGGCTCTGCCAAGTATAGGTAGGGGGAATAAAAAATAGTGGCTGTTTCAAAACCTTAAAAAAACATCAATTTTTCATTAGGAGCTCTATATCTTAAAAACTACCAAGAACACTAGAAAATCTAAAAGAACATTATTTAATGAAGAGTAAATTTGCTGAAATATTAGCCTTAATATTCTTAAAAAATTTTTTGAGGTTTATTTACTTCCATCATTTTCAATAAATTATTATTTATTTACTTATTAACGATTGTACAACGTTTCGGGACCACTGTCCCATATTCATGCACTATAAAAACCTATAACAATAATAAAAACTATATAACACCAATCTTCTACTTTATAACAATAAAAGTCACCTCATGATTTCATATCGAAAATCATGTCCTCCATTTGTGCATCTTCACTTCTCTGTGGCACAGCTATCTTTCTACATTTTTTTACTATCTCTTTGGACCTTATCTCATGTCCAGTGTGCTGTTTTGGTTACCTCCCTGTTTTTTATTTATTGAAAATGATGGAAGTAAATAAACCTCAAAAATTTTTTTAAGAATTGACTCACCAGACTTCCTAGAGAGATAATCCAGATTAGCCTTAATAGAGATATTTAAGTCCAATAGTTCTCGAGATGTAGCCTTTTAAAAAGCAGCATAAAAATGTACTGAAATATCAGTAGTTAGTTAATTTATTTTAAGAAATCTATATCTGAGGAACTTTGTGACATACAGATGACAAATAGAAATAAAATTAAAGCTAGTTTAATTAAAGTAGTTTATGACCTTTACGTTCGTAGGAATAGTAGTTTTCATGGTATTTGATAAAATAAATTGATTTATAGTTCTTGGAACAATAAGATTAATTTCTGAAAAACTTTATTTCAGAAACCATGGGTCGTTTCTGAGATATAGATTTTTTAAAACTTCTGATCTTTTAGCACCTTCTGTACAACATTTTTACGAAATGTTGCTTTTTATCTCGAGAACTATTGAACTTAAATAACTCTATTAGGGCTCATATTTCAGCAAATTTACTCTCCTTTAAATAATGTTCTCTTAGATTTTCTATTTTTGTTGGTAGTTTTAATCATATCGAGCTGCGAATGAAAAATTAATTATTTTTAACTTTTTTAAACAGCCGCCATTTTTTATTCTCTCTACATATACTTGGCAGACTCATCAGTTTTGACTAGTAATTATACATAGTTTGCATTAAAGTAATAAAAAATGGGGTGAGATAACTGCCTTTTTACTCTTCTCTTTGTTTTAGAGACTATGATGGCTACCCGAACTTACTACTTCTTATATCTGCCAGTAGATGGCATTATGAATTTCTATTCAAATGTGAGCGGGGGCACCTTCCTCAAAAAATGTTTCTAAAGTATAAAGTAAAATAATAGGACTAAAAAAGGATAATTTAGAGGTTGAATTGAGGGAACTGCTTGCGGTAAATATAATTATGGTTATACCATTGCGATGTATAAGGTATATAAGGTCCTTAACTTAGATATCCCTATAATATAAATATATACTGAACCAACGGATAAACGTAGATGGGAAGATGTCATTAAGACTGATTTAGTAGATTTTGGTTTAGATAGGCGTCATTGTACAAAGTAGAGTAGGTTGGTGGACTCGGCATCTAACCTTCGGGTTTCCTCAGGTTTTATTATCATTATAATATTCGTCCTAATAGTCACGAGGTCACGTTTCGTATTACTAAAGAACAGTGGAAAGATTATAGTTTTGTAAATTCTAACTTTGACGTTATTCGACAAAATGAGTGAGTTAAGCAAATTTCGATATTAAAACGAACAAGCATTTCCCGCGTGTATATAAAAAAATGTTTTGTTTTCTTTTTACCGCATCCCGACTATTTCCTACTTAATTTATAATTTATTTAAGTTCATCAATTTTTGTATTGTTTTTCTAATACGATTTCTTCAGTTACGTTTATAATTTATACGCTGTTTGTAATTTTAATTAAAATCAGATTCCTGGGACTGGTTGGACTGCTGATTTATTCCGCTCCGATATTTGATGGAGGTATTGCTGGAATCGTGAATATTGTTTATCGGTCCTCACCATGCCTGAAATATAGCCAATACCGGGAGGTCCTTAGATAGCAATTTGTATCCTGCGGCGTTTCAATAACAGTCGCGATATTCAATAAGGAATAGATAGACACTTAGAGGATTGTAGTCTATAGAGACACTGTTGCGATCTCCACTTATTGATGCTATTGTATTGGAAGTTGGAGTCAGTGCTCGCGATACAATATTGGTCCCGTCTCTCCCGATAATTGATGGTATTGTATTTCAGTTTATATTTCCCCTCAATTGTATGAATAATTCAATTTATGTACGAAATGTTTACATGCGTATATATATATAATTCTTAATACATATTCGTCCAAAATGAAGAAATTATCGTCGATTCCGACTATTATAACATTTACTAGACAAACGGTCTTAACTTCCAATCTATTACAAAAGACTGATCTACATGACCATTATAAGGCCTATCTGGACATACGGAGTTGAGCTTTGGGGCTCCACTAAACCATTGAATTCCTCTCGAATTCAATCCTTACAGTCCAAAATCCTCAATGCTCCTTACTTGGTTACTATTATCAGGGATTGTTAAGGATGAAAGATTAAGAATTAATGGGTTTGGATGGTTAAGGAGTTTGAATGAAAAGACGCATATCTGTTTTGGGTCAAATCTGCAACGAATGGGATGTTAAGGTCTTTGTGAATGAGTTTATTTGTAACGTAATAAGGAGCATCAAGGATTTTACGTAGGATTTTCGATTGTAAGGATTGTAAGCGGGAGGAATTTGATGGTTTGGTGGAGCCCCAGAGCTCAATTCCATATGTCCAAATTGGTCTGATTATCGTAGTGTATACTAATATTTTGCACAAATTTAAGAAAGAACGTAAAATTACACAATTTAAATAAATAAATAAGCTCTAAAAGGATTAATTTCGGACAATAATAAAGTTATATTAATAGAATGTTGTTTTCATGAATCCAATATCTGTAAATTTGAAGCTAGCGAATGAAAAATAATGAATAATAGCGTCTATAACGATGAATGTTGTTTAAAGTTAACTTATAAATCTAGTAAAATTATGATAAACTAACAAATTTCTGGTTCTTTTAATTCCAATTTATCTTTAAAAACATGAAACGTTCCTCCTGTTTTTCCCGATATTCAATCAACGGTTGATTTAGGTTTTGAAGTTTTGTTGGTAAAAAGAGAAAAGTGAAACAAATTGCCACAGAGTTTTCCTCGTTTACTGGAGTAAGAATAGCTCCCTGGAGTTTTTCCATTTGGATTTTTTCATTATTTAGTGGAAACATTTCAAGAGATACCTTTGATGTTACTTTGAGCGAAATACATTTGTTTCTGCCCATTTAGGTTGAGCAACTATTTTTTTTTGCTATTAAATAGAAGATAAATTCAATTAAAAAATTAGGCATTGTTTAATTTAATTGTTGATAAGTCTGAAATATAATTTAACAAAAAAAACGCAATGGTGATTTTCTTATAGGAATTGATAATGGAATCATATTAAATATAGTTAAATATAGTTGTTCGGGCAAATTTTCATTTGCCAAATTCATATCCATATATGAATATCATAAAAACTACTACCCCTACGAAGATAAGTGTCATACACTACTTTATAGTAAGTTAAATTTCCTTTATTATGAGTGCTGGGAGACATATGTGCGTCTTATGGATCTATATCTAGAGATATATTTTTTCTAATATCCAACAGTTTATACGAACAACTAGAAATTAACATTTTGTGAGTTTATTTTTACAAATATCATAAAAACTACTACTCCTACAAAGATAAGCATAATTAACCATTTTGTAGTAAATTTAACTAGCTTTAATTTGAGCGCTGGCAGACATATGTACGTCTAATGGTTTCTGAAATGAAGTTTTTCATAAATCAAACTTATTGTCCGAACAACTATAAATCAATTTATTTTAGCAAATATCATGAAAACTACTATTCCTACGAAGGTAAAGATCACTACTTTCAAGTACAATAATTTAGCTTTAATTTGAGTGCTGGTAGACATTTGCAGGTCGATTGGTTATTGAGATATAGAATTCTCAAAATAAATTACCTACTACTAATCTTTCAGTAGATTTTTAAGAATTTTTGCTTTTTAAAAAGCTATATCTGAAGAACTATTGGACGTAAATAGCTCTTTTAGGGCCAATATTTCACCAAATTTACTCTTCTTTAAATAATGTTGTCTTAAATTTTCTTGGTAATTTTAAAGATATAGAGCTCCGAATGAAAAATTAGTGTTTTTTTAAGGTTTTTAAACAGACGCCATTTTTTATTCCCCCTACCTATACTTGGTAGACTCATCAATTTTGACTATTAATTATACATAGTTTTCATTAAAGTAATCAAAAATTGGGGTGAGATAACTGCCTTTTTTTCTTCCCGGCTCTTGTACTATTATATGTTAGACATGAATATGCTATCGATTTCAAGCATCTTCGCGCTTGCTAAGAGATATTTTTTTAATAACTTTTTCTTTAGTTTACTAAACTAAAATATAGCCTTACCTTGCTATATGTGAGAAGTACTGTGGGAACTATTGTGATCGTAAAAACATTTGATGATTCTGTCTTTCCAATTGATTTTTGTTCTCTCAAAAGTCTCTTTCCTACTACAAAGGCATTCATTAGGGGTATTCATGATGTTGTGTTAAATGTAAAATGTTTTATCATGTTAAATGTTATAACTATAAGATTGTGAGCAG
>NW_027115421.1:89335-94604 GCF_000696795.3 Halyomorpha halys | reverse complement strand
GCTTTAACATGTTAAACCAAAGATCATGAATACCCCTATTGTTGTGTAGAGGTGCCCTAAGCCACATATCCCGTCCATCTTAACCTCTTTCATATTGCCATGATTGACCAGTCTCTGCTAGCAGTTCACTAGTTTTCTCCTTCATATGTTAAGGCTCTGATTCCAGATCGTTCCTGTAATTCAAAATCCTGACTTTCCGTTCACATCTCTCGATTCTGCTTTCTAGGGAACCTATTAGAGCTCAGATTTGTAGAGATTATTCGTGATTTCAGTATTCTTAACTAAATAACACAAGGTGAAAAAAGTCACGTGAATCAGAAATGCCGATTTTTTCCGACTGCAATACAGCTTCGTTATATTTTAACTGTTGTATTCTAGTAAGGAACAAAATTCATGTTCGTTGTTACCATCTTTTATTGCAATCGAAATATAAGAAAATATTTTCTTTATAATTCCCAACTTCAACCTGAAGACTGAAGCCTAGGCTGCTTGCAGGCATCCTAGGGGTAAGAATAGAACATTCCAAATTAACTCACCTCCACTTAATCACAAAAGAGGACCAATCTATATGCCAAACCTGTCAGTTCCCATTATCAATAAAGCATATAATTGAAGAATGGTTATCATTTCGTCAAGTCTTCGGAAATAATAAAATTCCTCGTACAAAAGAATTGGCCCTTAAAGACTCAGCAGAATCCATAGACAAAATAATAAAATTTCTGAAAGAATTTCAACTTTATACTAAAATATAATCCATCTATACCGACCAGTGTAAAAAGGAAATAGTCTACATTCAACTATCAAATGTCAAAGACAAGAAGATAAATAAAGTAAAACGGGTTTAATAACCTAGATGTTGAATAAAAATCTAATCTAATCTAAATCCTAGGGGTATTCAGGATATTTAGTTTAACATGTTAAAGCGTGTTAAATGGAAAAAGTTGTGCTAAACGGAGAAATATTTCTTCCTTTTACCGTGTTAAAATGATATAACATATAACATGGTTGAGAGTCTGTTACTACGTTCGTTAAATGGAGAGTGACGTCACGCAACAGACCAGCTGGGCTCGTCACCATTTTGTTTGTTGTCGTGTTAGGTTACTTGCTCGTAGTTTGTATTTTGATTATTTTAGTATTGTTTTGGATGTTTTAATAACTAATAAAGCAATGGATGACAACAATAATAATGTAATGGCAGTTGTCAATTAGCTCATCAAAACACTCAATGGCCAAACATTCACATAACTTTTCACCTTTCATTTAATTTAGGCATGTTGTAATAAATTAGTTTAATCAAAACTTAGAATTAAACAATAGCATGAAGTTTGGGAAGAAAAGATTATAAAACAAGTAACTTAGAAAATCCGCTAGGAGCTCTTATGCATTTAAAATTTAACATGACTTTAAATAGGGCTGCTCACAAATCTATTCTTATAACATTTAACATGGTAAAACATTTTACATTTAACACAACATCATGAATACCCCTCCTGTTATAATTTTTGTTATCATGAATTCTATTATTGATATAACTTCTATTTTATTATTTTCCCTTCGTCCTTTTTTCAAATGTATTTTTTTTCCATTGGGGCAATTGTTTGTTTTGTTATGTCCACGACTGTTGTTTTTTTTTTTTAGTAATTTAATTTTCTCTCTTATTAAGAATTATTATTTTTATATATTTATTTTATCATATTTTTTGTTTAATTATAACGTTGTATCTAGTTAGGGGTGTCTTTTGTACGAGATGAAAAAATATAACTGTTACATCAAGGATGTGGTATTAAATAAACAATTAAAATTTATACGAATGTTGGTGAAAGTTATGTCGTCCTCGCATCACACCAGAGTTATTCAGTTTACTTTACTTCAATTTAGAATTACCTAGTTGTTTAGTTAGCACTTCTACTTACATGACACTCTGTGTACAATTTTCATCCCGTATAATTTTTTTTTTATAGGACCTTTTTCTAGTTTATCACAGGAATGTTAAAATTGAAACATTAAACATTGAACGTAATTCCAATAAATCCCACCAAATCATATTTACCCTTCGTCGTAAACCACTGACCTCTTGCCCAACAGTATCCTTTAATAATACTCCACTTATTCCTGTCGAACAGATCCGTTACTTAGGACTACTTCTCGACAAACGACTGACATGGAATCCTCATACAAGACTAAAAAAAACAAGAAACTGCTCGTCGATTCCGACTATTGCAACATTTACTGGACAAACGGTCTAAATTGCCAATCCATTACAAAAGACTGATCTACATGAATATCAGGCCTATCTGGATATACAGAGTTGAGCTTTGGGGCTCCACTAAACCATCAAATTCCTCCCGAATCCAATCCTTCGGATTTTGGACTATCCTTCGTAAAATCCTTAATGCCCCTTACTTTGTCACAGATCAAGTCATCCATCATGACCTCTATGTCCCATTTGTTGCTCTTTTGGCCAAAACCAGATACTATTCCTTCCATGAAAAACTTCATGTTTTTCTTCCACTTGTTTCCATTCTCCTTCATTACCTAATAATCCTCCTGGGCGTCTGAAAAGAAGATGGCCTCGAGATCTTCTCCTCTAGAAATGTTATTGGAGTTTTATCAATGGATAGATTCTCCACATGTTTGTATCATGTCACTATCTCACCTACAGCAAATTAACTTGTTGTATATATGTTATACAGTTGTAAATAACAATAAATAAATGATTAAAAAAAATATGAACGAATCATTTCTAAAGATATTTCCATACGGTTGAACAAGTAAAGAGACTAACATTTATTTGATTCTCTCAAAGAAAAATTAAACGAATTGTTCTTTTTCCATTACAAATTAAAATTGCTTTAGAAATGTAAGTGCTGGACATGCCTAATAAGGTTTATGAAAATTAAAATTAAAATGTTTTTCTGCTAGTTTGGAAAATCTAGGAAGAGATAAATGCCCTTTGTTTTCAATGCAGATTTAAAAAGGGCAAATTAAATTATCTCTAATTCCTGTAAGAGATCTAGATTTAAACTGGCTTAAAATGTTGAATTTAGTGTTATTATTATATATTAATTTTCTTATGAAGTAACTCTTCTAAAAACATATACTGTGTACTGGGAATACAAGACCCAGAGAAGAGAAGGTTATTCACCCCAATTTGTGATTACTTTAATGAACCTTATGCATAATTACTAGTCAAACATGATGAGTCTACCAATTATAGGTAGGGGGTATAAAAAATTGCGGCTGTTTCAAAACTTAAAAAAAAAAAAAATATTCGGAGCTCTATATCTTAAAAACTATCAACAAAATTAGGAAATTTAAGGGAACATTTATTTAAAGAAGAGTAACTTTGCTGAAATATTAGCCCTAAAAAGTTCTATTAACCTAAGAGCTAGCAAACCTCGGAAAATAAATAGTTGTAAACTATTTTCGTTTCTCTTTAGGCCGCAATCCTGACCATCTTCTTATATAAAGCTAGTTTAGTTTATTACCTAGTGTTTTCTGACATCCATCTTCGTAGGAGTAGTAGTTTTCATAATATATGCTAAAATAAATTGTTATAAAATTGTTCGCGCAAATTTATTTTCATTTGGAAATATCATAAAACCTTTTACCCCTATGAAGATACATGTCACAAACTTCTTTGTTTCAAGTTAAATTACCTTTATTTTAAGTGCTAGTAGACATATTTATGTTTAATGGATCTCACGTACGTTTTTTTTTTTTTCAAAAATCAATCATTTTATCCAAACAACTGGTAATTAACTCATAAATTTTTTTTTTTATGAATTGACTCACTAGACTTCCTAAAGAGAAGATCCTGGTAATTAATTTTTTGTGAATATATTTTGTCAAATATGTCGAATAGTCCTTGAGATGTATTTTTTCATAAATCAAACTTATTGTCCGAACAACTATAAATCAATTTATTTTAGTAAATATCATGAAAACTACTATTCCTACGAAGATAAACATCAGAAACCACTTGGTAATAAATTAAACTAGCTTTATATAAGAAGACGGTCAGGATTTCGGTCAAAAGAGAAATATAAATAGTTTACAACTATTTATTTTTCGACGTTTCGCCCCACTTTGCAGGGCTTCATCAGGGCTAAAAATATACGAAAAAAAAAGCTAGGATAAATATTATGTAAAAATAAAGTGATAAGTAATTACATATAAATAAAAAGAAGGAAGATAAACCTCATACACTTCTTTATAGCCCAATCAAAATAGCCTTGACTTGAGTGCTAATAAACATAAGTACGTCGAATGGTTTTTGAGATATAGATTTCTCTTAATACATTCACTAACTATTGATCGTCCTGTACATATTTGTTTTATGAAATGTTATTTTTTAAAAAGCTATATCTCAGAAACTATTCAATGTAAATAGCTCTATTAGGGCTCGTATTTTAGCAAATTTATTCTATTTTAAATTATTCTCTTAGGTTTTCTAGTGCTTGTAGTTTTAAAGATATAGAGCTCTGAATAAAAAATTACTAGGTGATAAAGTTTTAACAAATAGTGACTGTGAATAAAAAATTACTAGGTGATAAAGTTTTAACAAATAGTGACTGTGATAAATGAATTTTAATTTTGGTTTCAATGTGAAAATTGACTAATTAGGAATTGTTGTTTTGACCTGGGCAGAATAGCCTGCATGGAGTTAGAGTTTTTAAATCATTTAGTTCCAAAATTGTATTGAGTAGATTGTCCCTGAGGATGGCTGGATTGGCCGAAACGTCGGACTTTTAAGAAAAATGAAATGTGTTGAGACTAAAATAGATATAAATTAATTTTTTTTTTTTTAAATTACTTTTTAACGTCTTGAAATCGACATTTTTATACCCCCTTCCTATTCTCGGTAGACTCATCAATTTAGACTAGTAATTATATATGTTTTTCATTAAAGGAATCAGATATCGAGGTGAAATAACAGCATTTGTTTCTTCCCGGCTCTTGTACTATGATAGCCTGAAATTCAGGTAGAAACGTATAATAAATAAGTTTCGTTTATTTGTGTATTTTATTATATGATCTCTCCTTTTATAATGAAGAGAAGGTGGTCGTTCTCTTCATTATAAAATTTATGGTGTAGTTTAGCCAATAATTATTGTTTTAAAATATTTTATTATATGTTATAAATCGATAGCATTTTTAAACTAATAGCCCTTTAAGTTAAAATAAATCGATACGTTTATTGTTTTAGTATGGAAATATACCATATTATTCTTGAGTAATGTACTGCGCGGGAGTCTTTTTCGATATA
>NW_027115421.1:87575-88165 GCF_000696795.3 Halyomorpha halys | reverse complement strand
AAAAAAAAATTCTTGAGTATTGTACTGCATATTTTATTGATTGAAGTATAATTCTGTATGATTAATCCATGGACCGCAACCCTAACTACAATAGCCAGCGTAGCAGTAATTACCACAGAGCCTGGAATAATGACAAAATTGGATCGCCCTTTGAATGACCACCGACGAGGGACACTGGAGAAGATTGGACTTCCAGCGGGCTTCCCCTTCCCTCCAGACCTAACTTTGTTTTGCCTGTTAATTGGATTAATTGGGATATTTACTTAGTGGATCATTTGAATTTGTAAATGGGCATTTAATCAAACTATCTAACCAAGGTTACTACTAAACTATTTAAAAAATGATATTAGAGAGTTTCAGACGTCGCTGCAAAGGAAAAAAAAATTGTTGCTCTACTTTATGGAAATCCGCATTATGTTTTATTTTTTAAATTTTTAGTTAGTAAAAAATCATTGAATAGAACTAGTGATATTTTTTTATTATTCTTCAGAAAGAGAAAAATCGATTGGTATATAATTATCATGAAACAAATTTAGTTTTTTAACTACGCGCCAAAAATCCTTAAGTTTTTAAAATAATTTTTGTATATA
>NW_027115421.1:84568-87070 GCF_000696795.3 Halyomorpha halys | reverse complement strand
AAAAAAAATTTTAATTAGGTAAACAATAAATGGTAATATACATAATAGATGGGGATAGATAGATAGAAAAACAAAGAAAAATGAAGTATAAAATAATGGGATACAATATGTGTAAGTGATTAAGAAAGACAATATACCAAATGAGTGGGAATACAGAGAAGTGTGAATTATAATAGGAAATTAATAATAAAGTAATTAATATAAGTACACTTAAGAAGGTAACAAATGAATATAAATTAAAAGATAAGATACATGAATATTAATGAAACAGGAAGAATAGTAAATATAAAAATAATTAAATAAAATGTGAGAATTTAGAGAAGCAAAAATAAAAAAATATGACAAGATAGAAAAATAGTTAACTACTATTTATTTGGCGATGTTTCGCTCCAGGTTGTAGAGCTTCATGAGTGCTCTTTTTCTTCAATAGTTGGTTGTCTCATTACTAGTGACGCAACGAGGAGAGGGATGCGCTGGGATCTCAAAGAGCTCAGCTCTACCCCTCATATTTGGGCAATAGAAGGGGTCCGGAGATCCTCAGGTCGAATGTGTAAATATTGTACATAAAACAGTAAATGTGACTAGAGATTATTTTATTTTATCCATCCACATAGTTTGATTATGTTCATTTTCTTTATCCTTCTGTTTGTATATATTTTAAGAGATATTTATTTATTTTAGTATGAATGTGATCAGTCATCACTATTACCTATTGCCCAAAATGGTGTGGCAAATAGTAATATTTATCAATAAATAAAGTTTATGAAGTTTAAAAAAAAAGAAAGTTATTTGACCGTTTCGAATTCATATAACTGAAACGGCCCTGATGAAGCTATAAAAAGTGGGGCGAAACGTCGGCAAATATTAACTATTATTTATTTTCTTGTGATGTGCATGACCGAAACGTTTAATAAGGTATCGATAATCATTATTGTGAGAAATTCCAGGTCCGGTAGGGTTTAAAACAAGGTGATTCTTTATCACCCATCTTATTTAATCTAGCACTAGAACACGTCATTAAAAGTGTGATGAATACCGAAAAGGGTGGTAACATACCGGTGCTTGGGTATGCTGATGATTTGGTATCATTGGGTGAGGACAAAAAACAATAGAACTAAATACAACCACGCTAATAAACTCCAATAAGGAATTAAATTTTGAAATAAATACAGATAAAACAAAATACATGGTTAGCAGTAGAGACGCGAGCAAAGTCGGTGATATAGATGTAGGAGGAAATACGTTTGAACATAGGTTTAAGTATTTAGGTCCTACGGTAACTAGAAAAAACGAAATTGATGAAGAAATAAAAGCAAGGTTGTAGGCGGGAAATGGTTGTTATTTTTTAATTTCGAAACTGCATTGCTCGCGCCTTCTATCGAAAAACTTAAAAATTAGAATATACAAAAATATTATCCTTCCCATTGTTCTTTTGGATGTGAGACGTGGCTTAAGGGATGAACTGCGTCTTAAGGTTTTCGAAAATAAAGTATTACGCAAAATATTCGGACCGAAAAAGGATGAATTAGCGGGAGAATTTAGAAGATTACACAACGCTGAATTAAGGGACCTACGCCCGGTAAATATAATTCAAGCTATAGCATTGGGGCGTATTAGATGGGCGTGTAAGATTGTAGGGCTTAGTAACGAGCGGATCCCTAAAATGTTAATAAACACTGAAGCAACGAGTAAATGTCCGAGGGGTAGACCGAAACGTAAATGGGAGGATTGCGTTAAAGCTGATTTACTGGAATCTGGTTTGGAGGGGCATCACTGGAAGGATGTATGTAGAGAGCGATTGGTGGTAACGGCATTGAACCTTCGGGTTCGTTAGGCCTTTATTATTATTATTTTCTTGTGACCACACCTGTTCAGTAGTCAATAACGACCATTCAATTTTCGCACCACTGCACCAACGCCTTCGGAATTCCGCGATCCTCATGATCCAATTTAAATAATTCAGTTGGCTGTCGCTAAAGAGCGCTTTCTCCCCGCCTGGTCCTTGAGGTTTGAATTGCATGGTGGACGCATCTCTGCTGTCTCTGAAGCCCACCGGACAAGCTGGAAGTTCCAACTGCTCATAATACAAGAGCCGGGCAGAAAAAAAGTCAGTTATCTCACCCCAATTTTTGATTACTTTAATGAAAACTATGTATAATTACTAGTCAAAATTGATGAGTCTGCCAAGTATAGGTAGGGAATAAAAATAGTGGCTGTTTCAAACCTTAAAAAACACTCATTTTTCATTCGAACTCTATATCTTAAAGACTACCAACAACACTAGAAAACCTAAGAGCACATTATTTAAAGAACAGTAAATTTGCTAAAATATTAGCCTTAAAATAGCTATTTACGTTCAATAGTTCTAGAGATATAGAGTTTTAAAAAGCAAAATTTCTTAAAAAACTACTGAAAGATTAGTAGTTAGTTAATTTATTTTGAGAAATCTATATCTCAGGAACTATGTGACGTACAGATGTCTATTAGCACTCAAATTAAAGC
>NW_027115421.1:76913-83288 GCF_000696795.3 Halyomorpha halys | reverse complement strand
TTTATGAAAAACTCCATTTCAGAAACCATTTGACGTGCAGATGTCTGCCAGCGCTCAAATCAAAGCTAGTCATATTTACTATAAAATAGTTAATAATGTTTAGCTTTGTAGGAGTAGTAGTTTTTATGATATTTGACAAAATAAACTCACGAAATGTTAATTTCTAGTTGTTCATATAAAATGTTGGATTTTTGAAAAATATATCTCCAGATCCATAAGACGCACATATGTCTGCCAACACTCTAAATAAAGGAAATTTAACTTACTATAATGTAGTTTATGACACCTATCTTCGTTGGGGTAGTAATTTTTATGATATTCACATATGAATATAAATTTGGCAAATGGAAAATCTGTCCGAACAATTATAAATCAATTTATATATATTAGCAAATTTCATGTAAACTATTACTCCTACGAAGATAAACATCATTAAACTAGCTTTAGTTTGAGAGCTAATAGACATCTGTACGTCAAATGGTTTTTGAGATATAGATTTCTCAGAATAAATTAACTAACTACTAATCTTTCAGTAGATTTTTAAGAAATTTTGCTTTTTAAAAAGCTATATTTCGAGAACTATTTAACGTAAATAACTCTTTTAGGGCTCACATTTTAGCTATTTGCTCATCTTTAAATGTTGTTCTCTTAGGTTTTCTTGTGTTGTTCCTACTTTTAGTATAGATATAGAGCTCCGAATGAAAAATTAAATTTTTATTCCCCCTACCTATACTTGGCAGACTCATCAATTTGACTAGTAATTATACATACTTTTCATCAAAGTAATCAAAAATTGGGGTGAGATAACTGACTTTCTTCTCTTGGGCTCTTGTACTGTAAAGCGACTAATTCTTTCCACCTTTAGATGGAATTATACAGTATTATTCATTGTATAACAAGGAGTGATTTTCTTTTGTTTTGATTTCAATAGCTTTCTCTCATGTCTATAATTTTTTTCACTGTAAATTTTCCCTCTTTTCGATTTCTTTTTTTTTACCTCACCTACACCGTAGCCTTGACCAACTTATTTTTTAATTTTAATATAAATTAAAATCGGGTTTTAAGCAGTTTGGATATTATTAAATATTATTTTTCTTTTATACTACGCTTGATGACTGCTTAAATTCCCTTTTTTTTTGGTGTATCTGTAATTTTAAGTGGATCATTTTGCATTAGCAATCGCCGTGAAGGTATTTGATGCTCTCTGCTCACTTGTTGACATTTCCTCTCAATAGCACTTTAAGGAGCTGACCTTTGAAGCGTAGTTATGAATTGACTTTGTCCTTTCGGTCTATTCACTAACCAAAACTGAATAGACCTATGCCTAAGTACCTTTCATATGTCCCTCAAAGCACCACTAAGTCTTCTCGTGAATAGAGAAAGTAGGAATAGATATGGAATTAGAGATGTGAGGGCCGAGTTATCATAGAGCCAGTTATCAAAGAGATATGAATATTGCTTTTGAAATGTCTTCGAGGCAATGACTATTTAGAAGTCTGGTTTCCTGCCCTCTGCGTTCCTCGTTGGAATCCTGGTAGGAACTCAATTTCTACTAGCGGAGTATTTTTTTGGATTTACACGATATGAAAGCTATTTCGGATGCACTAGGCCCTGAAATTTAGTGAATAGTTAAGCGCTGTTTTGAAATTAGGTGTTTCTAGCAAACACTTTTTTTTTTTATAATTTATTTATTGTTATTTACAACTGTATACATATAAACACATCAAGTCAATTCGCTGTAAGTGATATTATCCCATGATAAAAACATGTGGAGAATCTACCTATTGATAGAACTCCAAAAACACTTCTAAAGGAGAAGATCTCGAGGCCATCTTCTTTTCAGACATCTAGGAGGATTATTAGGTAATGAAGGAGGAGCCAGGTTAGAAATGAGTTGGTTGGGAAGTTTATTATGGAAGGATTGGTATCTGGTTCTGGCCAAATCGGCAACATATGGAACATTGAGATCCTGATGAATGATTTGATTTGTGACAATGTAGAGAGCATTTAGGATTTTACGAAGGATTTTGGATTGTAAAGATTGGATACGAGAGGAATTAGATGGTTTAGTGGAGTCCCATATCTCAATTCCGTATGTCCAAATAGGCCTTATAATAGTCATGTAGATCAGTTTTTTTTTAATGAGTTGGAAGTTTAGACCGTTTGTCTAGTAAGTGCTGTAATAGTCGGAATGTAAGTGTAAACGATAAATATATAACTAAAGATAAGTCAAAATTTGCGGTTATAAGGTTTGTCCTAACAACTATTAATAATAATATATTTTGGTAAATATAATGAAAACTACTACTTCTTCCGATATAATTGTCATAAACGACTCTATTGTACATTAAACTAGATTTAATTTTGCTAATAGACATCGGTACTTCTCATAGTTCCTGAGATAAAGATTTTCCACAATAAATTCACTACTAATTGTTTCGTTATGAAATGCTGCTTAAAAAAAAAACTATCACAGGAACTATTGATCGTACACTTGGTCATATTTTAGTAATTTTATTCTAATTTAAATGACGTTCAATTAGGTATTCTAGTGTTGTTGGAAGTTTTAAAGATGTAAATGAATGAAAAATTAACATTTTGATTGAAATAGCTGCCATTTTGTATTCCCTTTATCTATACTTGGCCGACTCATCAATTTTGACTAGTAACTATGCAAAGTTCTCATTAAAATTATTACAAATTTGAGTGAAATTGATTTTTTTTCCAGCGGACTCTTATGCTAGTAAATGTTATTATGATTAGAAATAATCCTTTTAATTTGTTTAAAAAATACAATATTTAAAAAGTTGCCAGGTATACTCTGCATAGAACCTAATTCAAAGGAAGAATGACATCAAAACTCATAATATAACGATTTGGTTTTGGTCTCCGTCGGAGAATATCCCAGTCATTTTAGAAGAAAAGCAGATTAATATCCTCTGTGTTTTCACTTAACGAGGAACTGAATAGGTTGAAATGCAGGGCACCAACAGTTGTCCCGTAGGAGTAGCACCTGGATTAGTTTTAATAAATGCCGTGTGATCCTTCAATTATCCTTTGTACTAAATAAAACTGTATCTTGGAAACTATTGAACGTAAAAATCTCTGTTAA
Organism: Halyomorpha halys; assembly: GCF_000696795.3. Lineage (NCBI taxonomy): Eukaryota > Metazoa > Arthropoda > Insecta > Hemiptera > Pentatomidae > Halyomorpha > Halyomorpha halys. Next base: position 80,176 of record NW_027115421.1, on the reverse strand, counting down.
GGTTAAATTTTATTAATTTGGTCGATTGATTAGATAAATATTTATTGATATTTACAACTGTATATAAATTACAACAAGCAGATTTGAAGTAACATCATAATGATATGATACAGCATGTAGAGAAACTAATGTAGTAGAACTCTAAAAACATTTTACAATATAAGGTCACGAGGCCATCTTTTTTCCAGGCGCCTCGGAGGATTGCGTGGAATGGAAGAGGAAGCATGGTTAGAAACTAGTGGGTTTGGGTGGTTAGGGAGTTTATCATGAAAGGAATAATATCGGGTTCGGGCTAGATCGGTCACATAGGGAACATTAAGATCTTTATGGATGGTTTTATTAGTAACAAAATAAGGAGAATTGAGGATTTTGGATTGTAAGGATTGAATACGAGAGGAATTCGAAGGTTTAGTGGAGCCCCAAAGCTCAACTCCATATCTCCAGATTGGCCTTATTACAGTCATGTAGATCAGTCGGAATCTGCGTGTAGTTTCCAGTCTTTTCAGTCTTGTGTAAGGATTCTAGGTTAGTCGTTTGTCAAGGTGTAGTCCAAGATAACGAATCTATTCTACAGGGGTAAGAGCCAGATTATTAAAGTATACTGTAGGGCAGTCGGCAGGTTTACGACGAAGAGTAAATGTGATTTAATGGGATTTATTTTTATCCTCCAATTTCGACACCATTCTTCGAGGGTTGTGATATGGGACTGTAGAATTTGGGATGCACTCAAGGGGTTATTATTAACTGTGAGTACTCATGTGTCATCAGCATACGTGGTAAGGTTAGTGTTAGGAGTTTTTGGGATGTATCAGCTGTATAGATGGTGTAGAGGATGGGACCGAAGATACTACCTTGAGGAACACCAGTGGATTGGAAAAAGTGGGATGAATAGGAACCATTGTGGTTTACTTGATCGAATTTAAATGAAGTTTTATTAATTTTTCTAGTGTTGTAAGTAGATCATAAGTTGTCAAAGAAATGATGTACTACATGAAAAAATGATTTTTTTAATAAACATTTTGAAACAGCCACCTGTTGTCCCCTTACTTGGCAGACTCATCAATTTTGGCTAGTAATTAAACATAGTTTTCATTAAAGCAATCAAAATTTGTAGTGAGGTAACTGACTTTTTTCTCCTCTTGGGCTCTTGGACTATCGTGACTCAGCTTTACTGCTCAATATATAATTATATTAGTTTAAGTGATGGGCAGGTAATAATTACTAGCTCCATCTTATCTTATTTATTTAAGCTCTCAATAGATTTTTAAAATATTAAATCATCATTATATAACATCTTTATAAGAGTTCAGGTATGATAATTTTTTTTTTTATAAATGAATCCTATCTAAAACGGCACTTACGTGAAGACATAGATTATAACATAATGTAAGAAACCCGAAAAGAGAATGATCTAATTATAGTACAAGAGCCGGGAAGAAAAAATGGCAGTTATTTCACCCCAATTTTTTGTTACTTTAATGAAAACTATGTATAATTTCTAGTCAAAACTGATGAGTCTGCCAAGTATAGGTAAGGGGAATAAAAAAAGATGTCTGTTTCAAAACGTTAAAAAAAAATTTAATTTTTCATTCGGAGCTCTATATCTTTAAAACACTAGAAAACCAAAGTGGCCATTATTATAAACAGAGTAAATTTTATAATTTATTATAGAGTAAATTAGTACTAGATAATATAGAGTAAGTAAATTTTAGCCATAATTTACATCCAATAGTTCTCGAGAAATTTTTAAAAAGCAATATTTTATAAAAATGTACTGAAAGATTAGTAGTTAGTGAATTTATTTTGAGTAATCTATATCTCAGGAACTATGTGATGTATAGATGTCTATTAGTACTCAAGCTAAAGCTAGTTTAATGTACTATTAAGTAATTTATTGTCTTTATCTTTGTAGGAATAGTAGTTTTTATGATATTTGATAAAAATAATTGATTTAGGAACCATAATCTGTACAGATGTCTATTAGCACTCAAATTAAAGCTAGTTAAATATACTATAAAAAAGTACAGATAGTACTCAAAATAAAGGAAATTTAATTAACTATAAAGTACTTTATGACACGTATTTTCCTAGGGGTAGTAATTTTTACAATATTTGGACATAAATATAAATTTTTCACATTCTCCAACAACTAAAATAACAACTATAAATCAATTTATTTTAGCAAAACTAATACTCCTGTGAGGATAAACTTCTTAAACTACTCTATTGCCCATTAAACTAGCTTTAATTTGAGTGCTAATAGACATCTGTACGTTGAATAGTTCCTGAGATATAGACTTATCAATATGAATTCACTAACTGCTGATATTTCAGTACATTTTTATGAAATGTTGCTGAGATATTGAAATAACGTAAATAAACTATTAGGGCTTTCTTTAAATGACGTTATCTTACGTTATTCTTAAATAATGTTTTCTTTTATAGTTTCTAAACAGCCGCCATTGTTTATTCCCCCTACCTATTATGGCCTACTCATGGCATATATATGGCAGACTCATCAATTTTGACTAGTAGTTATACATATTATTATTACTATTTTATACAGCCCACTACATTCAAACCAGCGAATCAAAAGTGAAGCAGTGCCTGGCTTTAGGTTGAAGGCAAACTTTAAATAAGTAATATTTCTTTATATTGACCAAGTATTTGATATACATAAATAAGGAAAATAAAAATCCCCGGGGTAAAGCGCGTGGCTACTAACTCGAAGGACACGAGTTCGAATTCTGCTGGGTAGAAAATTGTTTTCTGTTACACTATAGCCGTGTGTCCATTCCAGTGATCCGAGCGTGATTCTAACCAAATCACATCCTTGCACAACCGTTGGTTTAGTAGCAGTTATTCTTTACAAAGTAATGACTCCCTGACCCGTCATGAATCGTAGCAGTACAGATTTTAATATTTAGACAAAATATTTTCATCATTTATCAATCGATGCAAACATTTCAGTGGCAATCTTAATATATATTTGCAAGAACATAGTTGACTGTATGAAGTAAGCTGTAGAAAGATAAATCTGGTGGTGATTTATAAAGGCACAGAATAGTAGAATAAACTATTTAATGTTAACTAAAGTTTCGTCAACCTATTTTCAATCAAGACAGCTCTGATGAAGTCATGTAAAGTGGGACGAAACGTTGGTTAACATTAAATGTTTTTTTTCCACTAATTTTACTTTATTGACCTGGGATATGTTCCTACAATCTACTTCCTACGGTCAAATGTCTTCTTCCAATAGAAAA
>NW_027115421.1:74893-76823 GCF_000696795.3 Halyomorpha halys | reverse complement strand
TATATATATACGAACGAATATCCACCTCTAGTTCTTTTGTAGCCAACCTCATGAGATGAAGGAAAGGTACATCAGAAAATTTATTTTTATTTCGGTGTTTTATAAACTTCATCGATGAAATTATATACATTGATGGCCTTTTTAGTCATAAATTTCGCAAGTTAGTGAATTTCCTCTAAAATCGTGAGTTCTTTCCTGTTGATTAGAAACATGTCAGTTTGCACTTGACACCTCATAATTGAAGTTGTTGGTCAGGTAGTTGGTCTTCGATTGGAGATCTAAAAGGATAATTATGAAGCAGTAAATAACTTTTGAAACTTTCAATTTCTACGAATCTGATATTGAACTCATTAACTATTTCATGGATTTGGGAACTTCAGCTTGAAAAATGGTTATCTTTGAATTCGTCTGCAAACTGAAAACTGCTAGGAAAACGTATCATGTTTTGTTTTCCAAACTGCGTTTGAACATTTCTAGCTTATTATGAAACCCATTAATGATTCCAACTAAATCTGATGTTTGGTTTTCCCCTTGCAGGCTCGAGTTCCTAATAAAATAAGTTCGTAGCGCTTTTTATCGTAGCGCTTTTTACCGGCGATTTCAATAAAATATACAGATTCTTGTGTATATTTTTAATCTATTGCATATGACCTATTTTGATATTCTTTCAGGCAATTTTTGATTCCGTCCTCCCAACATTTCTCAGATTTTTGCACAATGAACTCCTCTACGAGCATTTTACAGTCGTCGAGTGAAGTTTCCCGTTTATATAGTTTTGAAGGACCCGAAATATGTGAAAATCTGTTAGGACAAGGTCTGGTGAATAGGGTGGGTGGGGGATCACATCCCAGCCAAAACTCCAATAATTTCCACCGGGTCTGCAAAGACACGTGAGGACTGGCGTTATCCTGATGGAAAACTATGCCTTTGCGATTAGCTAATGCTGGACGCTTTTGCTCAACCACTGCCTTTAATTGTTCCAACTAGGCACAGTTCAGCGATATCCCGTGTCGTAGAGTGAGGGTTGTCTGTGACCAATGCTTGAATTTGGTCATCATTAACAGTTAAAGGACGACCCAAGCGCTTTGCGTCTTCCAAGTTAAAATTTTCCGGTTCTGAACCGAGCAAACTACTTACGGATGGTGCTTTCTCCTAAGGCATCATCGCCATACACACTGCAAATTTTGTTAACCGTCTGTGCAGCGGGTTTTCCTTTTCGGAAATGAAAAAAATCATTAAATTACGAAACTTTTTCATCCTTCCATTTTCAGCAAGCAAAATACCACTTAAAGGTAAGGAATCTCGGTTCAAACTTATGGTTAAAAGCACCTTAACTAATCAATTTAGAATATGTAAATATTTATATTGAAATATTAAAAAATGTTACAAACTTATTTTACAATCCAATATTTGGAGCCGGAGCTGATACAATTTTAAGTTTATGGGCGAATACCTAGCAATAATGTTTTCCCACTTATCGCCGTTAGATTTAGCAACATTGTACTTTGTGACAGTTCACTGTCAAGGCAGTCATCTGACAGTTAATGCGAATTTTAGTGAATTGACGTTACTTGTACTGTTAACAGCCACATCATGCCTAGTGCTACATTACTATCATGATTGTAACTATCAAATAGCTAATATTTTCGCCGCAATAACACAAACTGTTCGTTAGTTCTCTGTTAACGCGTATACATGTGATAGTTAAGATCCATCACCCACGGTGATATTGATACATTTTTTTTTCTTTATTAAACTTAAATGTTAATTATTGTGATAGTTTGATTAAGTTCTTTTTTCTAGTTTATATGTCTGTACATTTTCTTTTCAAATGGTTTAATTTTATTAAGTTTTATTATTTGAAATACACCACTTCGAGATATAATTGTTTAATAGAAACTTTTCATTAAAAAAAGGACTGAAAGATCAG
>NW_027115421.1:72943-74843 GCF_000696795.3 Halyomorpha halys | reverse complement strand
CATTTCTAGCTTATTAGGAAACCTATTAATGTTGCCAACCAAATCTGATGTTTGGTTTTCCCCTTGCAGGCTCGAGTTCCTAATAAAATAAGTTCTTAGCGCTTTTTACCGGTGATTTCAATAAAAAATTCAGATCCTTATAAATATTTTTTATCTATTGCATATGACCTATTTTGATCTAATACATGTTGCGTTCTTTCAGGTAATTTTTTAATTACTAATTCCGTCCTCCAAACATTTCTCAGATTTTTGCACAATGAACTCCTCTACGAGCATTTTACTGTCGTCGAGTGAATTAAAGTGTTTCCCTTTAAGAGAGTTTTGAAGGACTCGAAATAAGTGAAAATCTGTTAGGACAAGGTCTGGTGAATAGGGTGGGTAGGGATCACCTCCCAGCCAAACTCCAATAATTTCTGCCGGGTCTGCAAAGACACGTGAGGACGGGCGTTATCGTGATAGAAAACTATGCCTTTGCGATTAGCAATTGCTGGACGCTTTTTGCTCAACCGATGCGTTTAATTGTTCCAACTGTGCACCAGTTCTTGTGTCTGTGACCAATGCTTGAATTTGGTCATCTTCAACAGTTGAAGGACGACCCGAGATCTTTGCGTCTTCCAAGTCTACATTTCAGGTTCTGAACCGAGCAAACCACTTACGGACGGTGCTTTCTCCTAAGGCATCATCGCCATACACACTGCAAATTTTGTTAACCGTCTGTGCAGCGGGTTTTCCTTTTCGGAAATGAAAAAAAAAACATTAAATTGCTAAACTTAATTTTTCTTCCTTCCATTTTGAGCAAGCAAAATACTACTTAAAGGTAAGGAATAGGCCATACGCGATTCACCCACTATCATTTCATGAAGAAGGAAGGATGGACCGATGTGTAGATGCTGCTGAAGTGATCTCGCTGTTGGGCACATTCTTACTGGGTTGCTCTGGAGTCTCACCGATTCTCTTCATGTGTACAGGAAATGATCAGAGAAGACTCCACAACAGTAATAAATTTGTGAGTGTAAATCGTAATTATGATTGTAAATTTTTCACTTTGTAATTTCAACTGTATTTGTATTTCATGTATGTATGTAAATTTATCACTTTGTAATTTCAACTGTATTTGTATTTCTACTGTATGAACATGCCAATTGTAATCTAATTTTTAAATCAAGTGTAAATAGCCCGAGTGGTCGAAACACTTAAATAAATAATTTAAAAAAAGTTAAGGAATCTCGGTTGAAACTTATGCTTAAAAGCACCTTAACTAACCATTTTTTAGAATATGTAAACATTATTGACCAAGTAAACATGATTTAATAAACAGAGAGGATTAAATTGAAATATTAAAAAATGTAACAAACTTATTTTACAACCCAATATTTGGGGCCGGAGCTGATACAATTTTAAGTTTATGGCAGAATATATAGCAATAATGTTTTCCCACTTATCGCCGTTAGATTTAGCAAGATTGTACTTTGTAAGGCAGGCATCTGACAGTTAATGCGAATTTTAGTGAATTGACGTTACTTGTACTGTTAACAGCCACATCATGCCTAGTGCTACATTACTATCATAATTGTAACTATCAAATAGCTTCACCATGGTAATGGCTAACATTTGCGCCACAATAACACAAACTGTTCGTTAGTTCTCTGTTAACGCGTATACATGTGATAGTTGATCCATCACCTACGGTGATATTGATACATTTTTTTTTCTTTATTAAACTTTAATGTTAATTATAGTGATATATAAGTTTGGTTAAGTTCTTTTTTCTAGTTAATATGTTTGTACATTTTCTTTTCAAATGCTTTAATTTTATTAAGTTTTATTATTTGAAATACACCACTTCGAGATATAATTGTTTAATAGAAACTTTTCATTAAAAAAAGGACTGAAAGATCAG
>NW_027115421.1:71898-72893 GCF_000696795.3 Halyomorpha halys | reverse complement strand
TTTAATTTTATTAAGTTTTATTATTTGAAATACACCACTTCGAGATATAATTGTTTAATAGAAACTTTTCATTAAAAAAAGGACTGAAAGATCAGTAGTTAGTGAATTTATTTTGAGAAATCTATATCTCAATAACCATTCAACGTACAGATAACTATTATCCTTCAAATTAAAGCTATTTTTATGTACTATAAGTATTAGAATGCTATCGATTTATCAAGTAATTTAAAATATTTTAAAATAATAATTATTGCCTAAACTACACCATAAATAGTATTATGAAGAGAAGGTGATCGGAGGTGAGATCAGCTTAATAAGTACATAAATAAACGAAGCTTATTTATTATACGTTTCGACCCGTATTTCGGACCATCATAGTACAAGAGCCGGGAAGATAAAAAGGCAGTTATCTCACCCCAGTTTTTGATTTCTTTAAGGAAAACTATGTACAATTACTAGTATAAATTGATGAGTCTGGCAAGTATAGGAATGGGTTATAAAATATGGCAGCGGTTTCAAAAACAATAAAAAATAATTAATTTTTCATTTAGAGCTCTATATTTTTAAAACTACCTAGAATACTAGAAAACCTAATAAGTCATGATTTAAAATAGAATAAATTAGCTAAAATATGAGCCATAACAGAGCTATTTACGCTCAATTGTTCTTGAGATATAGCTTTTTAAAAAGCAATATTTCATAAAAATGTTGTACAGATCAGAAAAGAAAGATCAGTAGTTAGTAAGTTTATTTTTAGAAATCTATATTTCAAAAACCATTCGACGTACAGATGTCTATTAGCACTCAAATTATAGCTAGTTTAATGGACTACAAAGTAGTTTATTACGTTTATCTTCGTATGAGTTGCAATTTTCGTAATATTTGCTAAGACAAATTGAATCATTGTTATTCGGACAAATTTTCATGTGCAAAATCTATATTCATATGCGAATTTCATTAAAACTACCACTCCTACAAAGATACATTATCATAAA
>NW_027115421.1:70558-71010 GCF_000696795.3 Halyomorpha halys | reverse complement strand
TGGTATCTGGTTCTGGCCAAATCGGCAACATAGGGGACATTGAGGTCCTGATGGATGATTTGATTTGTGACAGAGTAAGGAGCATTAAGGATTTTTGACATAAAATTAAATTAACTTAATTTTAAGTGATGGCAGACAAATGTTCGTCTTATGCTTCCTGAGCTATATTTAAAAAAAAAATCAAACATTTTATCTGAACAGCTAGAAATTAACATTTTGTGATTTTACTCAAATATCATAAAAACTACTACTCCTACAAAGATAAACGTTATGAACTATTTGATAGTAAATTCAACTAGCTTTAATTTGAGTGCTGACAGACATCTGTACGTCCAATGGTTTCTGCAATAAAGTTTTTCATAAATCAAACTTATTGTCCGAAAAAGTATAAATCAATTTATTTGAGCAGTTCCAACTCATTACAAAAGACTGATCTACATGACAATAATAAG
>NW_027115421.1:65264-66101 GCF_000696795.3 Halyomorpha halys | reverse complement strand
AATAAAACCATCCATAAAGACCTAAATGTTCCTTATGTAACCGATCTAGCCCGAATCCGATATTATTCCTTCCATAATAAACTCCCTAACCACCTTAACCCACTCGTTTCTAACCTTGCTTCCTCCTCCATTCCTGTCAATCCTCCGAGGCACCTGAAAAGAAGATGGCCTCGTGACCTTATATTGTAAACTGTTTTTCAAGTTCTACTACTGGGTAGTTTCTCTACATCCTGTATCATATCATTATGTCATTATGATCAAATTTACTGGTGGTATTTTTTTATACAGTTGTAAATATCAATAAATAAATAAAATAAAAAAAATATTTGAGCATATATCATGAAAAATGCTACTCTTACGAAGATAAACGCCAGAACACAGGGATTTCCTTCAGGAATATAAATCATTGCATTGTTTTAACTAACTTATAATGCAGTATATTTGGTATTAAAAAAAAAATTAAAATCTGTACCGATACAACCGATGAAGGGTCAGGGGTTCAGTACTTTGTAAGAAAGTACTGTTACTAGACCAACGGTTGTGCAAGGAGGTGATTTGGTCAGAATCACGCTCGACCGCCAGATTTTTACCCAATTTAAGAGGCTGGAGATCTCCAAGCACCCAGCAGGAGTTGACTCACGGCTACAGTGTAACAGAAAACGGTTTTCTTCCTAGTCGTATTCGAACTCGGGACCTTGGAGTTAGTAGCTACGCGCTTTACCTCGTGGCCACCGTGATCCCTTGATATTGGTATAAGTATAAGTATTTGGTATAAGTTCGTTTATATTCAATTATAAAATCAATTTCAAAAGCAAGGTGTTTTGTAATATTTTTTTT
>NW_027115421.1:62031-65214 GCF_000696795.3 Halyomorpha halys | reverse complement strand
TCTCTACATCCTGTATCATATCATTATGTCATTATGATCAAATTTACTGGTTGTATTTTTTTATACAGTTGTAAATATCAATAAATCAATAAAATAAAAAAAAAATTATATGAGCATATGTCATGAAAAATGCTACTCTTACGAAGATAAACGCTAGAACACAGGTATTTCCTTGAGGAATATAAATCATTGCATTGTTTTAACTAACTTATAATGCAGTATATTTGGTATGAAAAAAAAAAAATTAAAATCTGTACAGTTACAATTCATGAAGGGTCTGGGGTTCATCAGTACCTTGTAAGGGAGTAGTGTTACTAGACCAACGGTTGTGCAAGGAGGTGATTTGGTCAGAATCAGGCTTGACCGCCAGATTTTTACCCAATTTAAGAGGCTGCAGATCTCCAAGCACCCGCAGGAGTTGACTCACGGCTAGAGTGTAACAGAAAACAGTTTTCTTCCTAGCCGTATTCGAACTCAGGACCTTGGAGTTAGTAGCTACGCGCTTTACCTCGTGCCACCGTGATCCCTTGATATTGGTATAAGTATAAGTTCGTTTATATTCAATTATAAAATCAATTTCAAAAGCAAGGTGTTTTGTAATATTTTTTTTTTCTAATAAACTCTAGTATGTTGGACAACCCTGATCTAAATTATTAAACTTTATGTCGATAGAGGGAGCCAAAAACCCAAACCCACGTGACCTCAGCCTAATGTAATATAAACCAATTAGCAACAAACGAACTCAATAAGTGACAGATTATATTTACGCCACCTAGCGGCTCGGACCGAAGCAATCTTGCACTAGTGACGTCAACCCCATTGATCGCTCGCTGATTCTTTATTGAAGAGTCTTGACATTTCGGCCTCAGTCTGTCTTGAACCTCTTCTGTTGTAATCACGCGGGGGATCCTCTTTCTCTTTGGTAAGTCCTTTGCAATTAATTGGAGGGCAACTAATACTTATTTTTATAAAACCTTATTTATTATTTTACTTTATCATACTTATATATTGAATATATAGGAAGGTGGAGTAATGAAATTGTAAAAAAATTCGAAACTTTTAGATCCAAATACACGTTTTGAGAACCCTAAGTCCAACTACTTAATAAGCGGAATTCGGTCTAGGTGCGGCCAGAATTTACTCAAATAGTAAATAAATTATTTATGATGAGCCGACGTTTTGCTCCACTTTACAGGTTATCATCAGGGCTAAAAAAGATACAAACAACTAAAATAAAGTTAAAAAGTAAGATAACATGAAATAAAAGTTGACTCAGATCAGGCCATAATTTTGTTTATTATAAAATTTAACATATTTTACATTATTTTTATCTTTATCTTAGCTTACTTTCATTTCATGTTATCTTAGCATTTTACTTTGTTCCAATATTTTAATTGCTTTTATCTTGTTTAGCCCTGCGAAGTGGGACGAAACGTGACTCATAATAAAAGTTTATTTATTATTTCAGTGAATTCTGGCCCTGCCTGTATGTATGTATGAATTTCACATACAAATTTTGAGTTCCCCTGAAAATAAAATAAAATAAAATACAAGTTAGGCAAAATTGACTTCGTGTGCGTGAATAGCCTAACTAAAAAATAAAAAAGTTTTACTGAACTAAAATTACATTTAAAATTATTAATTTAAGAAATAAAATAAATTTTATATTTAGATTTCCCTATTTCCGACGTTTCGGCCAATTCGGCAATACTCATGAACAATCTATCACAAACAGCTTTTGTTGTATATATGATTATTAACAATTTTAAACAAATAACAATATTATTAATAATGATCATATTCTGCCCAGGTCATTAAATTCAATCTATAATTGCCCTCTGAGGCATAAAAACATTAGACAATCATATAATTTGTGCTTAGTAACCTATTTTGTCAATTCTTCAGATTTTTTTATTTATTTATTTAATGTGATTTACAACTGTACAAATAATAAATACAATAAGTAAATATATTGTATATTTCATATACACTTGAAAATCTTGGGAAGGAACCACCCATTGGTGGTACTTCAAACATTAATTAGAAGGTCCCGTGGCAATCTTCTTTTCAGACGCCTCGGAGAATTATCAGGGATTGTTAATGATGAAAGATTAAGAACTAATGGGTTAGGATGGGTAAGGAGTTGGAAATGAAAAGAGTTTATCATAGAAGGAATGGTATCTGTTTCGGGCCAAATCTGCAACGAATGGGATGTTAAGGTCTTTGTGAAGGAGTTTATTTGTAACGTAATAAGGAGCATCAAGGATTTAACGTAGGATTATGGATTGTAAAGATTGTAAAGATCTCCAATAAACCATCAAATTCCTCCCGAATCCAATCCTTAAGCTCCTTACTTGGTCACAAATCAAGTCATCCATCAGGACCTCAATGTTCCATTTGGCCAGAACCAGATACCATTCCTTCTATGATAAACTTCTAAATCCACTTGTTTCTAACCTGGCTTCTCCTTCATTACCTAATAATCCTACTATGCGTCTGAAAAGAAGATGGCCTCGAGATCTCCTCAAGAAATATTATTGGAGTTTTATCAATTGGTAAATTCTCCACATGTTTGTATCATGCCACGATGTAACCTACAGCAAATTTACTTGTTTTATATATGTGTATACAGTTATAAATGTCAATAAATAAATTATTAAAAAAAAATTATTTATTTTTAACATGCTATCAGAAAGCAATAATACTACGTCCAACACATTTAGACTTGTTAAACAAAATATCATAAATACCCCTGATGATATCTTTCAAACGTTTTTTCTTTCAGAATTCATTTGTTGAAAACGCCAAATTTTATTACTATTCCTCAAATTGGGAATTAGATTTTTTACTCAGAGATTCATTAACAGAAAATCAATTTGTCCCTGGCACATTATCACTTTTTTTTATCACTTAATTTTCGTCAAGTACTAAAATTATGATAAGGATTAACTGATAAGTAGTTTAGGAAAAAAAAGTTGTTTCCTGTCATATCTCGAAACTCTTTTGTTCTAATATGATTTAATATTAATTACCGGATATTGTGTATTGTCGATATTTATAAAGGAATAAGGAATAATCGATTACAGGAAGCAGGGTAATGCGGTGATTGTGCATGTGCGTAGTTAGTTCTCTCCATCATATTTAGTACAAAAGCTTAAGAGGAGAAAAAACAACAGTTATTTT
>NW_027115421.1:60181-61981 GCF_000696795.3 Halyomorpha halys | reverse complement strand
TTGTTAAGGATGAAAGATTAAGAACTAATGGGTTAGGATGGGTAAGGAGTTGGAAATGAAAAGACGCAGATCTGTTTCGGGCCAAATCTGCAACGAATGGGATGTTAAGGTCTTTGTGAATGAGTTTATTTGTAACGTAATAAGGAGCATCAAGGATTTTACGTAGGATTATGGATTGTAAAGATCTCCACTAAACCATCAAATTCCTCCCGAATCCAATCTTTAACGCTCCTTACTTTGTCACAAATCAAGTCATCCATCATGACCTCAATGTTCCATTCGGCCAGAACCAGATACCATTCCTTCTATGATAAACTTCTAAATTCACTTGTTTCTAACATGGCTTCTCCTTCATTACCTAATAATCCTACTAGGCGTCTGAAAAGAAGATGGCCTCGAGATCTTCTCCTCTAGAAGTGTTATTGGAGTTCTATCAGTGGGTAGATTCCACATGTTTGTATCATGTTACGATGTCGCCTACAGCAAATTTACTTGTTGTATATATGTGTATACAGTTGTAAATATCAATATATAAATTATTAATAAAAAAAAAATGTTATTTCTTTTTAACATGCTATCAGAAAGCAATAATACTACGTTCAACACATCTAGACTTGTTAAACAAAATATCATAAATACCCCAGATGATATCATTCAAACGTTTCGTCTTTCAGAATTCATTTGTTCAAAACGCCAAATTTTATTACTATTCCTCAAATTGGGAATTAAATTTTTTACTCAAGAGATTCATTAACAGAAAATCAATTTGTCCCTGGCACATTATCGCTTTTTTTTATCACTTAATTTTCGTCAAGTACTAAAATTATGATAAGGATTAACTGATAAGTAGTTTAGGAAAAAAAGGTTGTTTCCTGTCATATCTCGAAACTCTTTTGTTCTAATATGATTTAATATTAATTACCGGATATTGTGTATTGTCGATATTTATAAAGGAATAAGGAATAATCGATTACAGGAAGCAGGGTAATGCGGTGATTGTGCATGTGCGTAGTTAGTTCTCTCCATCATATTTAGTACAAAAGCTTAAGAGGAGAAAAAACAACAGTTATTTTACCCCAATTTTTGATTACTTCAATAAGAAGTAAGTATAATTACTACTCTACATTGATGAATAGTAATTAAGTATAGGCATTCTGAATGATCAGAAGAAAGAAAATAACTAACCTTATAGATCTATAAATAGTAAGAGTATTCATGATAGTGTGTTAAATATAAAATGTTTTACCGTGTTAAATGTTATAAGTATAGCATTATGAGCAGCTCTATTTAAAGTCATCTAAAATGATGAATGCATAAGAGCTCCTAGCGGATTTTCTGAGCAACTTGTTTAGTAACTTTTACTTACAAAACTTCATGTTATTCTTTACTTCTAAGTTTTGATTACAGTAATTTATTACAACATGCCTAAAATAAGTGAAAAGTAGAAATGTAAAAGTTGGGCTACTGATTATATTTTTTTTAAAAAGTCCAAAACACAAGACAAAAGAAAACAAAAAGACACAAACTACGAGTAAGTAACCTATCACAATAACAAATAAAACGGTGACAAGCTCAGCTGGTCTGTGGCGTGACGTCATTCTCTATTTAAGAGACCTAGTAACAGACTCTCAGCCATGTTAAATGTTAAACCGTTTTAAATTGGTAAAATAGGGAAGTATTTCTCCGTTTAACATGAGTTTTTCCATTTAACACGCTTTAACATGTTAAACTAAAGATCATGAATACCCCTTGTGTTGAAGGACATGAATAGTCTTTGTATTGTAATAAGATATAGGCTGT
>NW_027115421.1:59658-60075 GCF_000696795.3 Halyomorpha halys | reverse complement strand
GGTGATTTGTCAGGATTTATTTTGATTCTCCAGTTTTGACACCATTCTTCAATGGATGTGATGTGTGTCTGTAGTGTTTTGATGCATTAGTTGGGTCGTTGTTTACAGACAGTATACACGTGTCATCAGTGTATGTTGTTAGCACTTTGTTAGGGTGGGTTGGGATGTCAGCTGTATAAACCGTATAATTAATGGGACCTGAGATACTACCTCGAGGCTTTTGATCGAGTCTGCCTGGGTGTCAGGAAACTGCAACTGCCATACAAGATCCGTAAATTCCTACCCCAGCAAACTTCCTCATTATCCGTTCTTATCTCTCCGACAGATTATTTCAAATAAAACAGTGCTTATTCCAAATCACATGTACCCTTCGTCGTAAACCTTCGTCTTGCCCCACAGTATCTTTTAATAATACCC
>NW_027115421.1:53640-59483 GCF_000696795.3 Halyomorpha halys | reverse complement strand
CAAACAGTCTAAATTGCCAATCCATTACAAAAGACTGATCTACATGACTATTATAAGGCTTATCTGGACATGCGGAGTTGAGCTTTGGGGCTCAACTAAAGCATTAAATTCCTCCCGAATCCAATCCTTACAGTCGAAAATCCTTAATGCTCCTTACTTTGTCACAAATCAAGTCATCCATTGGGACCTCAATGTTCCATATTTTGCCGATTTGGCCAGAACTATATTTCAATTCTTCCATAATAAACTTCCCAACCACCCAAATCCGCTTGTTTCTAACCTGGCTTCTCCTTCATTATTTAATAATCTTCCTAGGCCTCTGAAAAGAAGATGGCCTCGAGATATTCTCCTCTAGAAATATTATTGGAGTTCTATCAGTTGGTAGATTCAAATCACATTTTAAATGCACATGCAAATTTACTAGTTGTATATATTTGTATACAGTTGTAAATAACAACAATAAATAAATTATTAAATAAAAAAAAATCATTGTAGGAATCTTTAGATAGTAAAGATACGTAGTAAAGAAACGTAGAAAATATATTCTTTGTGCTTATTTGATTCGGATTATACATGTGTCATTATATAGGAAATAACAGAGCTGAATTATTAAAGGGGATTATGGTTCCAATCGAGGGGGATTGATTAGTGGAGAGCTGGATGTGCTGCAGAGGGGGAAAGATAGGGGAGCAGTTCCGGCATTCAATCACAGTTCACCGGTGACTAGTGACTCCTTTATCGGTTCCAGTTAATATCTGTCACTGGAGCACATTTGACTTTTGGCCTTCTCAATGTTTTTCTATCTCATAATACCTTTCTGATTTTTTTCTTCTATCAATCGAACGATAGATAACTATCTAATAGTCTTAAGATATCTAACATTTTATAACCGCAAATTTTGACTTATCTTTAGTTATGTATATTTATCGTTTATAGTTGCTCACGCTCAGTGGAGAAGGTGGTGAGTTATAGAAAAAAAATTATGATAAAAGGAAAAAGCAATAAAGATTAAATTTCTCCTTAGGCACCACGTAATTTTTTTGCTTGGAAATAACGAAAACCCCGAAACAATATAACTAAAATATACCCCTATATAAACAATTATCGAATTATGACCACTAGTGAATACCTTTACATGTAGATAACAGAATACCTAGGGGTGTTACCTTCCACCTGTTGAATTATCGTCATATTCCGTGAACAACAACAAAAAAAAGTAAATGAACAAGTTCAAAGCAGTGTACATTTATAAGAAAAAACAGTAGAACTATATATACAAATGTTTAATAATAATAAGAAATATATGTACACAGAATGACAAAGAATTCTTATCAATTAATAAAACAAAGAAAACTTATAGGTTGACTTAACCTTAACTTAAATACTTAACCTTATTAACTAAGTTTACATTATTATACAAAAGAGTATAAAAGCGAATAAAAAAGTATTTGAGTATACTCCGGCAGAACACAAGGTTGTGCGATATTTCCTTTTCGGTCACCTTCTCACCTTCCCCATAAGTATAAAGATGATACCTGCCACAGCTCTACTATCCAGGACGTGCTGAAGAAACGTCACTACGTACTCCGCTACATCCCCATTTCTAGTGTTAATTACCGTCCATTGAAGTAGAACACCATAATTTTTAAAAACAAAACATATACGATAACATTACTCATATGGTGATATCTCGATTCAAACAATAAATACACAGGGCCTGATAGACTATCACTACTTCACATGGAACAGTCGTAACGTGTTCAAAAACCAAGTCCACGTCTAAACATATATCTAGTGTTTTATTTCACCATGACAACCATCACACCTCTTGTCTACGCAGATATCGCTAGTGTCTTTATTTCACCATGGCTACTGTAACCATTTCTCATTTATAATGTATGTTACACAATGTCTGAAATGTATAAAAATAAAAATAAGTCAAATTGAAAATGTGTGGGCGAGTGTTTTTTTCTCGATAGAAAAACTAACCTCTTTCCCAGATTTAACTGTTCGCTTATTCGGGTTATAGAAAGAAAAAATGGAGGACTTAAAAATAATTTTATAATGTAATCATCATCATCATCAGTCCTCTGCATGACCGCATTAAGCACTATGAGTAGGAAGTTCATAGAACCCTCTCTAGCTTTGCCCGGTATTCTGCAAGACGCCTTCTCTCATTCCATTGAATTTCTCTCCTCTGCAAGTCGCTTTTTACCTCATATTCCCATTTCCTTCCAGGTCGTCCTCTTCCTCTTCCTTACGAACCTCGCTAGCTATCCTCCTAGCTATCCTCTTTGGTTCCATTCGCAGAAGGTGTCTCAGTCATCTCAGTCGATTCTCTTCTATCACATAGTTGCTGGGCTTAATATTTAGGTTCGACCTGATGGTGGTGTTTCTTAAACTGTGTTACAGGTTTTCTTTAAAATCTAAGATGATATATATTTCTATACTAAAATTTTTGTCATTTCATCATAATAAAAATTAATATTAAATTAAATAATTAAAATAGAATTTAATCTGTACCGACAAAACCCAGGAAGGGTCATGGGTGCAGTACTTTATAAGGAAGCACTGTTACTAAAGCAACGGTTGTGCAAGATTTTTACCCTATTAAGGGTACCCAACTTATGAGGTTGGGTGGACCCCGGAGGTCCCCTGAACCCACAGGGTTGACTCGATGGATTATAACTTTGGTCCTTGGAGTTAGTAATCCATTGCCTTACCAATGAGCTACCCATTCCCGCAAATTAAATATTTAATGTTCAATAATAACAATACCTGAAGAGCTATTGGATCAACGAAGTTATTAAACCTAAAAATATGCGACGGTCACTTTGAAAAAATACTATATCAGACTTGCGTACCCCCCAGGGAGTATGTAAACCCTTTTATATTAAAATCTATTGATAGAAATTAGTGTCCAATTACATCAACGAGTTGTGTCCCCAAGCTTAGCGCCGTGCCTGACTAGACCCGCACAACTTGATCGTCCTGTTGGCTTAGGCGATTGCACCAGTCTCTGGAGCTGATCTTGTTAAATTTATTTAGTTGTTACATTAAATTTCACCTCTGGGGAATAAAATTTTGTAAAATATAAATAAATAAAATTAAAATCAAAATTCCCATACTTGAAATGCCTTTTTATTATTATTATTATTTTTTTTTATGACCCACTTCCCCCTGAGAGAATTTTGAAATTTTACAAAACTAAAATAGAAAAAAAAAAATGGTTTCTTTTACATCCTATAAAATGGTGTGATGATTTGATTTCTTAAAATTATCAGATTGTTCATTTATAAGTGGAAATATGTATAATTTTTTTTACAAAAACATACCCTTAAGGATTTATTTAATGTATAAAAAAAAAATACTAACAAAATTGTATTGTATTGCACATAATACTATTAATTAAATTAGTTTTGCCGAATCAAATTATTCTATATCACTCCTTAGTGTAGACTGGTATTAATTGCAAAAGAAAACTCTGGGAAAAAAAAATATTTTCTTTCTATTTTATTATATCATATAAAAATATGTAATTTATATATGTCCAATCACGGATTGATCAGTATGCTGTGTGATGTAGCGACCCGATGTATTTGAGCAGCATGAATGAATAAAGCATTTCTTTCTCCTCTCTACTATTAGATTATGCATTTTTAATTCTGACGAATTAAAAAGAAAATAAAAGAAAATCTTTCTTGGCTGGATCTGCCCCACTTAGACCCCTTAGGACCGACGGTTCTATATCACTTTTCAAATATTAGCCTAAAACGGAAGCAGAAAACTTTAAGATACGTGGTTGCCTTACTAATCTGACTGTTCAAACAGACAATTTTAGCGAGAAGATTGGTCGATGTACGACATGTCACAATTTCACCAGAGGAGATCATAAAAAAGGCAATTTTTCCCGGCCGGACTTGCCAGAATAAGACGCCAGAAAATTTTTATTGATTGATTTGTTCTTTTAGTAAGCGACCTCGGATATTTTTTAAAACCTAAAGTAACTCCTTAGTGCTCAAAATATAAAGCTGTTTTAAAATAGCTGTTTAAGGTTACACTAAGCGCTTGGGTCATGCAATGCCAACGTTATCGTCAGAATCCAGTTGATTGTCGGCTTTTATTGTTGTTTTTGTATTGATGTTATTCTGATGGCATTGCGGCAGTAATAGATCTAAGCCGTAATGTTCTACTTGTTTGATATTTTTTTAACTTAGGCCGGTATTACATTATGTATCGTCATAGGAAAAAAACATTAGGATCTTAGTTTCATATTGTTTAATCAATAATTTCTTACTTATTTATAAATATTCACCGTGAAGAAACCTATTGTATACAGGTATCCCTCATAGTACAAGAGCCGGGAAGAAAAAAAGGCAGTTATCTCACCCCCATTTTTGATTACTCAATAAAAAGTATGTATAATTACTAGTCAAAATTGATGAGTCTGCCAAGTATAGGTAGGGGGATTAAAAAAATGGCGGCTGTTTCAAAATCTTAAAAGAACATTGATTTTTCCTTCGAAGCTCTATACCTTAAAAACAACCAACAACACTAGAAAATCTAAGAGAACATTATTTAAAGAAGAGTAAATTTTCTGAAATATTAGCCCTAAAAGAGCTATTAACGTCCAATAGTTCCGGAGATATAGCTTTTTAAAAAGCAAACTTTTGTAAAAATCGACTGAAATGTAGGTAGAGAAATCTATATCTCAGGAACTATGTGACTTACTTATCTCTTTTAGCACTAAATTAAAGCTAGTTTAATAGACTATACAGAAGTTCATGACCTTTACCTTCGTAGGAATAGTATTTATCATGATATTTATTAAAATAAATTGATTTATAGTTGTTCGGACAATAAGTTTGATTTATGAAAAACTTTATTTCAGAAACCATTGGATGTACAGTTGTCTGCCAGCGCTCAAATTAAAGATAGTTAAATTTACTACAAAATAGTCAATTATGTTTATCTGTGTAGGAGTAGTAGTTTTTATGATATTTGACAAAATAAACTCACAAAATGTTAATTTCTAGTCGTTCGTATAAAAGGTTGGATTTTTGAAAAAATATATCTCCAGATCCATAAGACACAAATACGTCTGCCAGCACTCAAAATAAATGAAATATAACTTACTATAAAGTAGTTTATGGCACTTATCTTCGTATGGGTAGTAGTTTTTGTGATATTCACATATGAATATAATTTTAGCAAATGAAAATTTGTCCGAACAACTATAAATCAATTTATTTTCGCAAATTTCATGTAAACTATTACTCCTACGAAGAAAAACATCATTAACTACTTTATAGCTCATTAAACTAGTTTTAATTTGAGTGCTAATAGACATCTGTACGTCAAATGGTTTTTAAAATATGGATTTTTGAAAATAAGTTAACTAACTACTGATCTTTTAGTACGTACTATAGAACATTTTTATGAAATATTGCTTTTTAAAAAGCTATATCTCGAAAACTGTTCAACGTAAATAACTCTATAAGGGCTCATATTTTAGCAAATTTACTCTTCTTTAAAGACGTTCTCTTAAATTTCTAATGTTGTTGGTAGTTTTTAAGAAATAGATCTTCCCCTACCTATACTTGGTAGACTCATCAATTTTGACTAGTAATTATACATAGTTTTCATTAAAGTAATAAAAAATTGGGGTGAGATAGCTGCCATGTTTCTTCTCTTGGGCTCTTGTATTATCAAGTGAATTAGCAAAAGTTCGAAAATATTGATTTTAGTCACCATCGAAAAGCCTATCGATATACATCAGACTTTTAAAACAAATGTCAATGACATTTCTTACGCCACCCTTTTTCCAAAGCATAATTTTTTTT
>NW_027115421.1:48980-53040 GCF_000696795.3 Halyomorpha halys | reverse complement strand
AGTTCTGTAAAGTGGGACGAAACGTTAGTTGCTTGTGAATAGTTTTGTTTATTTTTGTGCCATACTTTACCGCCGCTCAGATCATGATCTTATAATTAATTGTATACGGTTAACTAAATATCTTCTAATAAATATTAAATTGTTATAATTAAATGTTGTATTGTTTACTTATGTGGAGGTGACATAGAGAGAACTGTGCTACTAACTCCGGGGATAATAAAGGTGATAGATAATTATTTAATCTGTGACTGTTGTTGTGAGTCTATCCTGTGGGTTTGGGATCTAGGGTTCTCCCACCCTCAGAAAGTGGAAATTTTCTCTTGTTTGGGGAAATATATGGGGGTCAAGCGTGATTCTGATCAAATCACCTCCTCTCACAACCGTTGGTCTAATAAACAGTACTACCTTGCAAAGTTATTTTAATTTTCCATTATTTAATTATGATTAAATATCACATTAATTTTTATTATTTTTTATTAACTAATATTTAACAAACTAAATACATAATTATAGATGTTCCAATTTCTATTAACAATTTTTGAATTATAAATACAATGTAATTAATGTCCCTAAATAAATAATAAATATCCTCTTTGTTTATCCTCTATTCGTTTCTGTTTTAAGATTTTAATGTTACTTTATTATCATTTTATTATTTTTCTCTCTTGCATTATTTATATAGTTCTTTTATCTGTTACTTTAAGACTCTAAAGCCTACTTAATACTTTTGTAGTATTATTGTAAAATAAAATGTCTCGGAATAAATAAATTTTAAAAAATAACAAAAATAGTCTTAAAACGTGGTTCGACAAATTCGGCCATGATCTAGGACAATCTTAATTTTAGTATCACAGCCTAATATTGACTTATAAAACTTTGCTTGCTATTATGCCAAGTCAGCTGACAGATTTTTTCCTAATTACTAGAACTTAATGCGGTAGTGTAGACCGCAGGAGGGCTCCTAAACCACAGGGTTGTCTCACGGCTACAGTGTAACTGAAAATAATTACCTGTTACAGCCGAACCCTGGTCCTTGGAGTTAGTAGCATAGTTCTGCTACTTCTGCGCCTGCGCGCTCCTAAAATTAACGGAATGGCACAGAGGTAAGGCACTGTGTTACTGAATCCAAGGACACCTGGGTTCGAATCCGACTGTGGCTGATTATCATTTATTCTGTTACTGTAAACGTGTGTCAACCCTGTGGGTTCTGGAGTCCTATGGAGTTCACTCAGCCTGATGAATTGTGATAAGATCTGGTGGTTGAGCCTAATCTTTAAAAAAAATCACCTCCTTATTATATTGTTGTTTTAAAAACAGTAGTTTCTTACAAATAATTTCATTTCTTATTATTATTGCTTGCTTATATCGATATAATTTAAATAAAACTTTGATTTTATTGTTATATTTTTGCATTAATCAATCTCTTCCTATATTTTTAGAACTCTTTTGTCGATTTTAATGAAATCAAAATATTTGAATAAATATTTTCTTGTATATTACTCAATTGGGCATTCATGAGTTTCCAAGGGCTATTAAAGAATACTTGCAGTATTAGAATCCGATTCCTGAAGGAAGGCGAATTTTTTTTTTCCTGATTCGTTGAGTGTTTTTAATTCAGGCTGGTTAAGGTTGAAGTTAACCTGAGCTTATTGGAAACATTCCCTTACAAGTGAGCTCTTTGATTGCCTCTTAAAACTTTCTCATGGATTCAAACGGGCTTTTCACCCTTAACATGGTTTTCTAAACCTAACTTTTAATTTTAATTTAAAATATTGATTTAAATTCTGTATTAAGTATTTTAAATGTTTTCGTACGGACTATATAAATGTATATGCTTAAAGAAAACGAATAGTTATTGGAAATAGAGTTTTTTTAATGTAAGGTTATTAAATGATGCAACAACAATTAACATTTATAAATGATAAACTTTATATATTTTCTGTATTTTATGTCTTAGATTTCCGTTTATAATTTTAAATATGTACACTAGCAGAAATTATATCTTTTCATTTATTACTTTTTAGTTTAATTGTATTTGATTTTTTATCATTTTTTTTCTTTTTATTTACTATCAGAAGTCATCTTATATTTTATGATATGACAAGTGGTTTTATTTTATTTGTTTTATCATTATTGTATATATTCTGTTAATTATGGTTGATCATTTGTATATTTTTCAATTCATTGTATTATTTTATTTTATGACATCTTTTAATTTCATCTCTATTTTGTAATTTACTTTAAGGCTCTAAAGCCTAAATTCTGACGCCTGTAAATTATTCTAAAGGGATTAATCCCAGAAGAAATAAAGATTATTATTATCTGGCGATGTTTCGAAATTCCTAAATTTTGGGATGTACTCTTATATAGATTTATTGAAATAATAGCTCTAATTGCTGATAAATATCTCTAACAGGTTCCATACAAAGCAGAATCGAGAGATTTAAACGAAAAGTTCTCTGTACAATTACTAGATCGATCTGGGATCAGGGCCTGAACAAATGAAGGAGGAGAACTAACAGTGGAATTCTTGCAGAGACTTGAGTGGCTCGAAGCAACCCATCAGGACGCCTCTACACAATAATGGATGCCTGCATAGTAGACAAGAGACCGCGTTGGGTGCCAAAAACCAGACGGATAGACTGAATCGATAAAGATGCAAAAGAGGCAGGTTCGGGCGGCCAAAGATTTAGAAGATCTGAGCTAGACGAAAAAATCAAAAAAAATCTTTTTTTCTAACCTCCTTTCTTTTTTATTTTTTTTTCTTACCTACGGTTATTCTTTAAGTTTGTTAGTAAGTGATAACTTATTTTTATGATGTAGTAGTCGTCGAAGTAAAGAAAGTCGATTGACCAGTCTTTTTTAGTCGAATTTGAAGTTCAGGTCAGTCGTTTGTTCATCACCCCTAGTATTTTGTCTCTGTTTGTTTAGGTAACGGGATATTATAAAGTTGCCAATCAAGACATTGATTTTTTGACACACTGACAGATTTTTTTTTAATTCGATTTTTGGATTATATTTTGGAAAGTTAGCCAGGAACAAATCTAGGGTAGGCAAGCCATAATCGATCAGAGGGGGGGGGGGAGTCATAGTCAATCAGGTTGGAACATTTCAGCACAGACTAGGAGAATGAAACCAAAATTTTATGAACATTATATAATTGTCGCAGTGGTTTATTAGTTATTGCGATTAGTATTTGCTTGAAAAAAATATTTTTTATTAAATTAAAAAAAAAAAATTACTCTGAGGGGAGGGGGAAACTTCCCCCTCTGGGTACGCCCATGGCATGAGCCCTAAAATTAATTTAAGGGACTTACATTTTTTTTTTTTTTTGAATAGGCTCAATTTTATGTATACCCATTGAATGCTATATATGTATATATACATGCTTCATAACAACTAAACGTAACTTAGCAGCGTAAATACCTATGTATTCTTGAACTGTGAGTTTGTATATTCATATTTTATCCCATTTAGAACAGGCTTTTGATAAACTCCTACATACTTTCTCATCATTCGTTCCTTTCTCATTGTTAGATTATTCCAAGTAAACCACAATGGTTCCTATTCATCCCTCTATTCTGAGTCCGCTGATGTTCCTCAAGGTAGTGTCCTCGGTACCATCATCTACACTGTCTATACAGCTGACATCCCAACTCATCCTAACACTATCTTCATCACGTAAGCCGATGACACATGTGTGCTCGTAGTTAATAGTAACCCATTAGTTGAATCCCAAACTCTCCAATCCTAAATCCACAGCCCTCGAATAATGGTATCGTTATTGGAGGATTAAAATAAATTCCAACAAATCCCATCAAATCACCTTTACCCTTCGTCGTAAACCTACTGTTTGCCCTACAGATTCATTTAATAATGTTACTCTTACCCCTGTCGAACAGATCCGCTACCTTGGACTACATCTGGACAAACGACTAACCTGGAATCCTCCAGAGTAAACTGAGAGTATTACAACAATAAGATGCAATAAGGTAATTTAAGCTAGGATAAATATTATGTAAAAATAAAGTGATAAGAAATTAAATTACTTTATTGTATC
>NW_027115421.1:47376-48930 GCF_000696795.3 Halyomorpha halys | reverse complement strand
ATTTGAAGTTCAGGTCAGTCGTTTGTTCATCACCCCTAGTATTTTGTTTAGGTAACGGGATATTATAAAGTGGCCAATCAAGACATTGATAGCACACTGACAGATTTTTTTTTAATTCGATTTTTGGATTATATTTTGGAAAGTTAGCCAGGAACAAATCTAGGGTAGGCAAGCCATAATCGATCAGAGGGGGGGGGGAAAGTCATAGTCAATCAGGCTGGAACATTTCAGCACAGACTAGGAGAATGAAACCAAAATTTTATGAACATTATATAATTGTCGCAGTGGTTTATTAGTTATTGCGATTAGTATTTGTTTGCAAAAAATATTTTTTATTAAATTAAAAAAAAAAAATTACTCTGAGGGGAGGGGGAAACTTCCCCCTCTGGGTACGCCCATGGCATGAGCCCTAAAATTAATTTAAGGGACTTACATTTTTTTTTTTTTTTGAATAGGCTCAATTTTATGTATACCCATTGAATGCTATATATGTATATATACATGCTTCATAACAACTAAACGTAACTTAGCGGCGTAAATACCTATGTATTCTTGAACTGTGAGTTTGTACATTCATATTTTATCCCATTTAGAACAGGCTTTTGATCGAGTCTGGCACCCGGGACTGCTTTACAAACTCCGTAAACTCCTACATACTTTCTCATCATTCGTTCCTTTCTCATTGTGAGATTATTCCAAGTAAACCACAATGGTTCCTATTCATCTATCTATTCTCAGTCCGCTGGTGTTCCTCAAGGTAGTGCCCTCGGTCCCATCCTCTACTCCATCTATACAGCTGACATCCCGACCCATCCTAACACTCTTCTCATCACGTATGCCGATGACACATGTGTGCTCGTAGTTAATAATAACCCATTAATTGTTTCCCAAACTCTCCAACTCTATATCACAGCCCTCGAATAATGGTGTCGTAATTGGAGGATTAAAATAAATTCCAACAAATCCGATCAAATTAGCTTTACCCTTCGTCGTAAATCTACCGACTGCTCTACAGTTTCATTTAATAATATTATTCTTACCCCTGTCGAACAGATCCGCTACCTTGGTCTACATTCAAACGATTAACCTGGAATCCTCACACAAGTCTGAAAAGACAGGAAACTGCACGTCGATTTCGACTATTAGAGCACTGTAATAAGGCCAATCTGGACATATGGAGTTGAGCTTTGGGGCTCCACTAAACCTTCGAATTCTTCCAAAATCCTTGGTAAAATCCTCAATGCTCCTTACTTTGTCCCAAATAAAATAATAAAGATCTAATGTTCCTTATGTAACTGATCTAGCCCGAACCAGATATTAATCCTTTCATTATACACCCCCTAGTTTCTAACCTTGCATCCTCTTCCATTCCTGACAATCGCCCGAGGCGCCTGAACAGAAGATGGCCACGTGACCTGCTAACGTAAAATGTTATTCGAGTGTTAACAATGGGTACTCCTGGAGGATACGCCTGTATCACTCCATTTTAACTAAGATCAAATTTACCGAATGTATTATATAATATACAGTTGTAAATTTCAATAAAAATATATA
>NW_027115421.1:43775-47096 GCF_000696795.3 Halyomorpha halys | reverse complement strand
TTATATATTATCCTCAAAATTTTATATATTTATATTTAGTATATGTATAATAACCCATTAATTGTATCCCAAAATCTCCAATTCCATATCACAGCCCTCGAAGATTGGTGTCGTAATTGGAGGATTAAGATAAATTTCAACAAATCCCATCAAATCACCTTTACCCTTCGTCGTAAACCTACCGACTGCCCTACAGTACACTTTAATAATGTGGCTCTTACCCCAGTCGAACAGATCCGCTACCTTGGACTACATCTGGACAAACGACTAACCTGGAATCCTCCTGGATTAACCTAGAATACAGGAAACTGCACGTAGATTTCGACTATTAAAGCATTGTAATAAGGCCAATCTGGACATATGGGGTTGAGCTTTGGGGCTCCACTAAACCTTCGAATTCCTCCAAAATCCTTGTTAAAATCCTCAATGCTCCTTACTTTGTCCCAAATAAAATCATAAATAAAGACCTAATGTTCCTTATATAACCGATCTAGCCCGAACCATATATCCTTCCATTATAAACTCCCTAACTACTCAAACCCCCTAGTTTCTAACCTTGCATCCTCTTCCATTCCTGACAATCCTCCGAGGCGCCTGAAAAGAAGATGGCAACGATACCTGCTAATGTAAAGTGTTATTAGAGTGCTAACAATGGGTAGTTTCTCTACACGCCTGTAACACTCCATTTTAACTAAGATCAAATTTACCGAATGTATTATATAATATACAGTTGTAAATTTCAATAAAGATATTTAAAAAAAAAATATATGTATCCTTTAGAGAGGAGTGAAAAGTATTAGTGGAGAATAAAATTAGTGTTCGTGTCTGGAGTGGCAGTTCAATGCAATAAATATGTTAGATGTAATGATCTTTGTAAAGATGTTAAGTTTCCAAATCCGTGTATTCAGTAATATAAAATGCACCACTGATAAGCTTCGGTAAAATGCAAAAGTATATTATTTTCTTTCGAAATATGATAATGATTTTATTTATTTATTTTTATCATTTGTTTAAATAATGTTGTTTTTCTTCAATGACATTAATGCTGATATATTATCGACTTCCTCTTTCAAAGAATTGGGGCATTTTGATAAAAAAAATATGGGCCGTATTCCGCTATGTTATAGTGTTATTATGATTATGGTGCATCTCGGAAAATATAATTTTATTATAGTGTTTTTTTGGTCCGAGAATTGATTATTGAGTTCTCTTTACAACTCGGCTAAGTTTAATTTTTTTTAAATAATTTATTTATTGTTATTTACAACTGATGTATATACATCAAGTAAATATGCTGTAAGTGATATGACATGTACAAATTTGTGGAAAATCTACCTGAAATCTGATAGAACTCCAAAAACATTTCTAGAGGAGATCTCGTGGCCATCTTCTTTTTAGACGTCGAGGAGGATTATTAGGTAATGAAGGAGAAGCCAGGCTAGAAACGAGTTGGTTTGGATGGGCGGGAAGTTTATCATGGAAGGATTGGTATCTGGTTCTGGCGAAATCGGCCAATATCCAATATGTTGGAGATTGGGGTTCTGATGGATGATTTGATTTGTGACAAAGTAAGAAGCATTAAGGATTTTGGACTGTACGGACTAGATTCGGGAGGAATTTGATGGTTTAGTTGAGCCCCAAAGCTCAACTCCGTATGTTCAGATAAGTCTTATAATAGTCATGTAGATCAATCCTTTGTAATGGATTTGAAGTTTAGACCGTTTGTCTAGTAAATGTTGTAATAGTCGTAATCGACGAGCAGTCATCTGTCTTTTCAGTCTTGTATGAGGATTCCATGTCAGTCGTTTCTCCCGATATAGTCCTAAGTAACGAATCTGTTCGACAGGAATAAGTGGGGTATTATTAAAGGATATTATGAGGCAAGAGATCATGGCTTTACGACTAAGGGTAAATGTGATTTGGTGGGATTTATTGGAATTTTCCTTAAACTTAAATCCTCAGTGCACTGCAGCAATCTCACGGCCTTCAGTCTTATATGTAACTGCCCATCGAACCGTAGCTTTGGTAGATCTTTTCTCATCCGCTCCTCCTCCCTATGGAACTCTATTCTCTCCGTCATTCGTAGTTCTAATACCCTTCCAACCTTCAAATCCCGCATTTTGGACCACCTTCTATCCATCCAATTCCGAAAGAATAACAATTAAAAGTTTCATATAAGATATGATTAGATGGAATGAGAGATAATATTTAACATAAAATTATTGCACGTTGTAATATTTACGAAAAGTCTACGAATATGTATATAAATGGACTCATATAATCAACACTGCTCCTTCCGTTTTCCTTTTATTTACTAAATTATTCCTTAAGATTATGATCAGTTAGAGGATTTTTATTAAATTCATTGTGATTACCTTTTTGATAATAATAAAAAAATATGCCGTTGGTTTATATATTTTCTGTTTTTGATTTTCGTTTATCCTGTATATTAGTAGAAATTGTACCTTTTCATTTATTATTTTTAGTTTTTTTATATTTGATTCTATATCAATTTTTTTATTTATTATCAGAAGTTAGTCACCTTATGTTTTATGATATAGCTTATGGTTTCAGTTTATTTCTTCTAATTTTATTTTATATACTCTGTTATTTATTGTTTTTCATTATTCTCATTATATTTTATGATGTTTTATAAATTTATTTTTATTTTGTATTTTACCCTAAGGCTCTAAAGCCTTATTTTTACGCCTTTAATATTATTCTAAAGGGGTCAATCCCAGAATAAATTAAGAATATTATTATTATTTCCTGTGTTTTTCTTGCGTATCCTGTGTTGGGAGTTGAGTATATGAGATGGGGGACTTAGAAGTCCAACCACCTTCATATTTTTGTTTCAAATATTTAAAACTTTTTGAACTATACGTGCTGTGTCTAAGAGAACTGATTGTTGAGCCTCTCTTAGCACGCCCATAACACCTCTCTTGGCACCCCCATAACATTCATGCCTGCCACTGTTGATTTTAGTATAAGACCATTCGTGGATATTATGATTGGGGTAGTGGTAA
The DNA here is from genome assembly GCF_000696795.3 of Halyomorpha halys. Lineage (NCBI taxonomy): Eukaryota > Metazoa > Arthropoda > Insecta > Hemiptera > Pentatomidae > Halyomorpha > Halyomorpha halys. The sequence goes on along the minus strand of NW_027115421.1, from coordinate 44,070 downwards.
CACCTTCAAATTTATATAGTTTTTTCAACTATATTGTCAATGTTATTCTCCTGCATTGGAGCTTATATTATTATCTATAAGAAAATGGTCAGGGTTGCGGTAAAAAAAAGAACAAATAGTTTATAACTATTTTAGTGCCAGACGTTTCACCCCACTTTGCAGGGCTTCATCAGGGCTGAAAAGATACAAAAAAAACTGAAAGTATTACAACAATAAGATGCAATAAGGTAATTTAAGCTAGGATAAATATTATGTAAAAATAAAGTGATAAGAAATTAAATTACTTTATTGTATC
>NW_027115421.1:41762-42728 GCF_000696795.3 Halyomorpha halys | reverse complement strand
ATAAATGGACTCATATAATCAACACTGCTCCTTCCGTTTTCCTTTTATATACTGGATTATTCCTTAAGATTATGATCAGTTAGAGGATTTATTTTTATTTATTATGATTACCTTTTTGATAATAATAAAAAAATATGCCGTTGGTTTATATATTTTCTGTATTTTTGGTTTTTGATTTTCGTTTATCCTATATATTAGTATAAATTGTACCTTTTCATTTATTATTTTTAGTTTTTTTATATTTGATTCTATATCAATTTTTTTATTTATTATCAGAAGTTAGTCAACTTATGTTTTATGATATGGCTTGTGGTTTTATTTTATTTGTTCTAATTTTATTTTATATATTCTGTTAATTTTTGTTTTTAATTGTTATCTCATCAAATTCATTATATTTTATGATGTTTTATAAATTTATTTCTATTTTGTGGGGCTTTATAAAGGGATCAATCCCGGAATAAATAATTATTATTATTATTATTTCCTCTGTTTTTTTCGCTATTCCGAGTTGATACATCCCCCAAGAAGTCCAACCACCTTCATATTTTTGTTTCATATATTTAAAAATTTTCGAACTATACGTGCTGTGTCTAAGAGAACTGACTGTTGAGCCTCTCTTAGCACGTCTATAGGCACCTCCATAACATTCATGCCTGCCACTGTTGATTTTGGTATAGACCATTCGTGGATATTATGATTGGAGTAGTGGTAACACCTTCAAATTTATATAGTTTTTTCAACTATATCGTCAATGTTATTCTCCCGCATTGGAGCTTACATTATTATCTATAAGAAGATGGTCAGGGTTGCGGTAGAAAAAAGAACAAATAGTTTATAACTATTTTAGTGCCAGACGTTTCATCAGGGCTGGAAAGATAAAAAAAAAAACTGAGAATATTACAACAATAAGATACAATAAGGTAATTTAAGCTAGGATAAATATTATGTAAAAATAAAGTGATAAGA
>NW_027115421.1:38437-39147 GCF_000696795.3 Halyomorpha halys | reverse complement strand
CACGCCTGTAACACTACAATTTAACTTAGATCAGATTTACTAAATGTATTATAATGTACAGTTGTAAATAGCAATAAATAAATATTTAAAAAAAATATATTTATTCTATTTAGTGGTAGTTATTATTAAGTTAATTTAATTAAAATCCTTATTTATTAATTAATAAATTAGTTTTATACTTATTTGTGGTTTTCATTGACTGCACCCCCAACCATCTTCTTCTCATTTTTTAAGTCCACGGTGAACTATTAACTCATCTTTGTAAAATATTGTGGTTTGCCAATGCGTTGCTTATTTATTAGGAAATTTACGCTTTGCCAGGCAGTATAGCAATTATCTATATAAGAGAGGAAAGACGAACTTTGTACTTTGTACTGTGTACTTTGTACTTTGTACTGTGTACCATGTACTATGTACTATGTAGCCCGTACTATGTAGCTGTGTTTACTACAGCGATGGAGGGAGGGGCCGGGTGGTGGGGAGCAGCCTATTGATCGCAGCCAGTGCCGTCCCGGGGTCCGGAGATGCAGCACCAGTGTGGCCTATGTTCCGCTCTCTCCGCCGTCTTCCGGAGGCTCGTCTGCATATCTTCGTCCAGGAGAGGATCCCAGGAGAGCTACTGTCTCACTCAGGTAGTCACAATATCATACTTCTTTAAGGTGTAATAGTTCGAAGGTCCTTTCGAGTCATAAAAAAAAAATCCTCCAATA
>NW_027115421.1:35098-36547 GCF_000696795.3 Halyomorpha halys | reverse complement strand
ACTTATTTATATTATATTATAATATTAATGTTCCTGTAGATTAAATTATATATTCGCCATTATCAGGCACCAGTGTTATTTAAATCTAAAACTAAACTAAAAAATTATTAAAACCATTCTTTAAAAACCATGGTCCATATTTAAAAAAGAATATATATTTTGAATAGTGGTGTAAAAGCCCTGGGATCGAATTATAGTCATATATGAAATCTATTTTTGAAATATTGAAATGAAAAATTTTTCATATTTTTTCAAAACGTTATTATATCCTAGAAAAAACAAAACCGAAGTAAAAAATATTTTTTTACTAAAAACAACTAACCAAAATATAAATTATCCAATAGTAAAAAAATCAAATGGAAAAATATATATATATATCTATGTATATATGTATTTTTTTCTGACATTTTACTTATTCATATTATATTATAATATAAATGTTTAAGTATTTCGAATTATATATTTGGCATTATCAAACACCAGTGTTAATTAAATTTAAAATTAAAAAAAATTATTCATTAGTATCTGGACCATACTTAGAAAATAATATATATTCTGATTGGGGATGTAAATGACCTCTGTTATCTTATTTATTTTTTTTTTCCAAAAAATATGTTATTATCTAGAAAAAACAAAATTGATACAAAAATTTGTCTGTACTTCAAACAGTTATAAAAATATAAGATAATAATAAAATAAAATTAAATATACATATTAAAAATAAATCCATAAAAAAGTTCTTTTACTTATTCATACTATATTATAATATAACTCTTATAGTATTTCAAATTATATATTTGTCATTATTAAGCACAAGTGTTATTCAAATCTAAAGTTGTACAAAAAAAAAAAATATTAAAACCATTCAGTCAGGGCCATATTTAGAAAATAATTTATATTCTGAATGAGGATGTAAATGCAGTTCGTAGATTAAATTAATCTATTTTTGAAATATTGAAATGAAAAAGTTGTCATTTTAAAAAAAAAAAAAAAGTTATTGTTCCGTGGCAAAAAAAAATTAATATCAAAAGTGTTTATGTACTACAAAAAATTATTCAAATATTTAAAAAATAATAAAATCTAATATACATACTTAAAAAAACTTCTATATATGCGTTTTTTCTTCATGATATTTTATTTATCCATATTATATTATTATATAAATGTTTCAATATTTTAAATAATGTGTTTTTCTTTATCAAGAACCAGTGTTATTTAAGTCTAAAATTTAACAAGAAAAATATGATACCATTCATAAAAATCAGGGCCATATTTAGAAAAGAATATGTATTCTGAATGGGGGTGTGAGTGTCCCTTGATGGAATTATGTTTGTATTTAAAATTTATTTATGTTCATAATATTGGCATGGAAAACTATTAATTTTTTTTACCACGTTATAATTCAAATAAAATCAATATAAAAATCTTGTATGTGCTACAAACAAGTAT
>NW_027115421.1:31643-32615 GCF_000696795.3 Halyomorpha halys | reverse complement strand
TAATATAAAAATACGTTTAGGTATTTTATATATATTTTTAAATATCTATACTAAATTAACATAATTATGAAAATTAGTAATTAAATTTTGTTTTAAACCATAACCAGTTTAAAAAGTTGGGATGTTAGTGTCCTGAAATCGAACCTCCCGTTCAGTCAGAGTAATCTTGAAAGAATATATATAATGTAGAATTATTTTGTTATTAAAGTAAGAAAAATATTTATTTGATCAGACTAGGAGGTCCCTCATCCAACTGCTTTTAGCAGTTACGCCAGTAATGTCATTTGTCGCAGTCTGTCGTCTACGAATTTAATGAAATGTCATATCATTTGTCGTGAAACGGTTTTGAAGTCATACGAAAGAAAAAAAAGTTTTTTTTTTTACCGAACTCCTTATCATCTTCTTCATATTTTAATATTAATATTTATTATTTCCACCCTCATAAATCCTGAAATACGAATTTATATAGTAATGGAAAAATAAACATTTTTTGTTCATAATTTACCCCTTTTCTTAGGCTTAACTTTTTTTTTTTATTACGAGAATAGTGATAACTTCAACACAAGCCCACCAATAAACATAAAGCGTTGTACGAGGTGGCCAAAATTACCATGGAAACGATCCTTATTCATGAATGAACCATTGATAAATAAATATCGTATCCATGACGATTTTAGCTATTAATTTCAACTATAGCTTATTTTTTAACTCAGGATACAAACCTCCAAAAATTAGTTTATTCCCAATTCATTCCACGAACTGCCACCTGTGAGCGTCAGTGTGGAATTTACCCCACTTTATTTTCTCCTTTGTTCGTAACATCAAGTAATATGATGCTGCTGAAAATTTAATTAATTCCAATAATTGTTCCGCGAAACATCAAGCTTTTGTTTAAAATTATTGTTTGTTCAATCCGTTAACCTGTGTCCTCATTATAATTCCGTATAGTACAAGAGCCGGAATAAAAAAAAA
>NW_027115421.1:24627-31358 GCF_000696795.3 Halyomorpha halys | reverse complement strand
GAAATATTAGCCCTAATAGAGCTATTTACGTCCAATAGTTCTCGAGATCTAGCTTTTTAAAAAGCAACATTTCATAAAAATATACTGAAAAATTAGTAGTTAGTTAATTTATTTCGAGAAGTCTATATCTCAGGAACTATGTGACGTACAGATGTCTATTAGCACTCAAATAAAAGGTAGTTTAATGAGCTTTGGGGCTCCACTTAACCTTCGAATTTCCCTCGTATCACATCCTTACAATCCAAAATCCTTCGTAAAATCTTCAATACTTTGTCACAAATAAAATTATACATGAAGACCTTCATGTTTCCTATGTAACCGATCTAGCCCGAACCAGATATCATTCCTTCTATTATAAACTCCCGAACCACCCAATACCAATAGTTTCTAACCTTGCTTCCTCTTCCATTTTCGACAATCCTCCGAGGCGCCTGAAAAGAATACGGCCAGGAGACCTGCTAATGTAAAACACCATTAGAGTGCAACCAATGGGTAGTTTCTTTACACACCTGTATAACTCCGTTTTAATTGAGATTAAATTTACTAAATGTATTATAATGTGAACTTATAAATAGCAATCAATAAACAAAAATTAGTTATCTAAAACTTTTTATTATTACTATTTAATTTTACGTTTCACTCTATATCTTTTTATTTTTTATTTTAATTTGTTCATGATTACATTATTTATGAGTTTTTATGGTGTAGGGCGAAACGGAGGTAACAATAAATAGTTTTTACTACTATTTCGTATCTTTATTGGCCCGGACTTCTTCCTACAATCTGCGATAATTCATAAGGTCAACTATCTTCTTCCAATATAAAATATTTTATTTAAACTAAGATTTAGAATATTTTGTTGAATATATCATTTTCATTTTACGATATATAAGTAAACGATAACTTGATAAAAAATATCCTACTAAAATATTGTTCTTTTTTAAAAGAAAAATATTTGTGATATGATCCTTAATTTAAAAAAAACTTATTTATAATAAACCCGAGGTAATTATATAAATAATTACTTTCTGAAATATTAATTATGTTAGGATTTTTATTTTTTATTATCAGGTATTTAATTATTCACTTACATGTATCCTTTTGAATATTCATAAATAGGATAAATGTATTTTAATGAACACTTTTGAGAGTGAATTGCTTCTTTTATGATTTTCGGCTGTGGTTATATTTTCACAAGGGAAGAGCAATTTCCATCCCAATCGCAGCCTCCTTAATAGGAAATGGGCTTTTCCTAAAGAAAACACAACCTTCCTTGAGTGATTTTAAAAATAATAATGGTGTTATTTTCAATCAAATTGTTAAGAATTCTGAAATGCTTTTTATAACGCACAATTATAGAAATATAGATTGAAGTTTATTTCCATGAGGATAAAACCCATCTGATATTAAATATCACCTGATTGCTCATTGATTAATCGGGTTTAATTAAAATCGTTAAATTTTTTGGAGAAAATAAAAAAAAATCTATTTATAAAATGGCACTTTATTATAATTTTAGTTTCGTACGAATTTTTTTTTTTTTTTTTTAATAATAATATATTTTTCGGATTTGGCCAAAACTAGATACCATTCCTTCCATGGAAAACTTCCCAACCACCCAAATCCACTTGTTTCTATCCTGGCTTCTCCTTCATTACCTAATAATCCTCATAGGTGTCTGAAAAGAAGATGGCCTCGGGATCTTCTCCTCTAGAAATGTTATTGTAGTTCTATCAATGGGTAGATTCTCCACATGTTTGTATCTGTCACTATCTCACCTATAGCAAATTTACTTGTTGTATATATGTTACACAGTTGTAAATAAGAATAAATAAATATTTAAAAAAAATAATAATATTCTTTATTCATTCTGGGATTGATCCTTTAAGAATAACATACAGGCGTAAAAATCAGGCCTTTTTTAAAATTTAGAGTGAAATACAAAATAAGAATGAAATTATAAAACATCATAAAATAATGAATTTAAAAATATTAAAATAAACAACAATAATTAACAGAACATATAAAATAAGAATAGAACAAATAAAGTAAAACCATATCTCATATCATAAAACATAAGATGACAAACACTTCTGATAATAAAAATAGAAAACAAAAATGATAAAATAATGAATGGAAAGGTACAATTGATGCTAATATACATATTTACAAGAATAAACTAAATTCTGAAACATTAAGTACAGAAAATATATAAACTTTGTTTGAAACATTCAATTGTTATTCTTCCGGAATTGGGTGGACAGAAGGTGGTCGAAGATACGGGATTTGAATGTTGGAAGGGTATTAGAGCTAGAAATGAAAGAGGGAATAGAATTCTATAGGGATGAGGAAAGATCTACCAAAGGCAGATCTATGGACAGTTACATATAAGTCTGAAGGCTGTGAGCGGGTATTGCGGGACTGGGCTGAGGATTCAAATTGAAGGATATCTGAGATGTACTATGGATGACGAGATTGGATAACTTGGTAGAGGAAGGAAGCAAGAAAATATTTACGACGAAAGGAGGGGTAAAGCAACTACAATTCTTCATAAAATCGGGTGACAGAGGCGTCCCTGGGGACCCCAAAGATGAATCGTACAAAGCAATTAATTAACCGTTTTAATTTTGCTTCGAGATCCTCAGAGATACCCCCGTAAACCACTCAGCAATAATCAAAGTGGGGGAATATTGAGGAAGTAACTAGAAGCCTACGTTTTTGTGATATGGCCTTCATAAAAAGACACACAGATCTTTATTTTTGTAGAAAACTCCAAATCGAAATTTTTCAAGATTGTCATATATTCCATCTATAAGTAAGTGAAAATAAAAATTTGATTCCATTTTTCAAGATATGAAGAATCCTAAAAGACGAAAAAAATTATTTGTATATAAACACAGAGAATTCCGTTAATCATAAAGTTGATAAAGACTACATCTCCCTGACATACGGACACATTTTCAACCTAATTAAACCTCATAATGCTTCTTTTTCCTACGTTCTGCATTTCAGAAGCCCATTTTCCTGTTATATCCTTTACTCTGGTTTTATTTTCTAAATTCTCACTCTATACTTAATTTAATTATATATTCTATTTAATATCCTTCCATTTTCTTTTATATTTATGTATCTTATTTTTCAATTTATATTCATACGTTACTTCCAACTTTAGTATACTTACATTAATTATTTTATTATTAATTTTTCTATTTTATAAGTTACATACTTCTGTATCCCCACTCATTTGGTATATTGTCTTTTCTTAATCCTTTATATTTATTGTATCCCATTATTTTAACTTTATTTCTTCTTTGTTTTTCTATCCATGTAAATTTAAATTTTTTTAAATTTATTTTATTTTTTTAAATATTTCTTTTCCCCCCTCTATTATGTATATCATCATTTATTGTTTACCTAATTTTAATATTTTCTAGACTGTTTACTTTAAAATTATTTTTAAATGTGGCGTACTTAACTGCCATCCGTCTCTTCCCAATACAGACGGTTTACCCTGACTTTGACTTCCGTCTAAACAGGTATGAATTCTGTCTCGTTGATTTTCATTTCATTTTATTCTTATCCCTTTTCATCTCATAATTGTACTTTATTTAATATTTCTTCTCTTTATCTGTTACTATTACCGTTTTCATTTTTTACGTTTCATTGAATACCCTTGTTATTTTCCACTTATATTTTTCTTGTACTTATGTTAAGTGTTTGTATTTTTTTTAGCTCTGACGAAGCCCTGCAACGTGGGGCGAAACGTTAGCTCAATTAAAAATATTACTATTAGAGTTTAATTTGACCGCACCCGGACCATATTCCATTTATTGTTACACACGGTCAATCAGCAATGTTGCAAATATTTTTTTTGTTTAAATAAAATATTTCGTATGCTAGTTTTTATTATACATTAATTTTTAACAAACAAGATTATTCCTTATAAATTAGCTTACCTTAAATATAAATTTACTTCTCACTTCTAATAATTAAAAATATTTTTAGATTATTCTGCCTAGGTCATTAATTTAAGTCTAATTACTCCGTGAAGCAATAAAACAATGTGGAATCGTATTAATTTACTAATAATCTTGTCTTGGCCTATGTCGAATTAAATATTTTATCACTTTTTCAATTAAACTATAAAATATTTAATTACAGATTAGCTTCACACTATTATCTCTTTCTTATCACACAATATTTTTAAACATCCCTTACATTTAGGTCATGCTTATAATTGATTTATTTAAAAATGTATTTAGGTCTATTTTTTTTACCTTTATTATTAAAATTCATATCAAAGTTATTTATAAATAGTAACATAAAATTTACCCATATTTTTCATATATTAATTTTGCTTAAACTCTCAGCATAATCTCTTGTATCTCTTTTAAAATTAAATGTAGAAAACATTAATTATTTTCTGATACAATCAAGTATTTTTATTTTAAAATCAAGAAAGTCATGATTATATATAAATTTTTTTGTTTATTTTATTATAAGTAATTAATTTTAATATTTGTCTAAACAGATAAGGAGAAAAATATAATCATATTTTAATTATTTACGAAATCTTTTCAAAAACATATTTAATTTGCAATGTATTCCATAATATTAGTTTTATTTAATTTTTAATCTTTAACACTTTCTTGAGACTGGTAAATTAAAAAACAAATTCAATTTCTATCCATTTTAGTCTCAACACATTTTATTTTTCTTATAAGTATGACGTTTCGGCCAATCCGGCCATCCTCAGGGACAATCTACTTAATACAATTTTGGAACTTAATGATTTAAAAACTCTAACTCCATGTTCAGGCTATTCTGCCTAGGTCAAAACAACAATTTCTAATTAGTCAATATTGGCATTAAAACCAAAATTAAAATCATTTATAACAGTCACTATTTGTTAAAACTTTATTACACAAATAGTGACTGTGATAAATAATTTTAATTTTGGTTTTAATGTGAATATTGACTAATAAGAAATTATTGTTTGACCTGGGCAGAATAGCCTGAACATGGAGTTAGAGTTTTTAAATCATATAATTCCAAAATCGTATTAAGATTGTCCTTGAGGATGGCCAGATTGCCCGAAACGTCGGAGAAAAATAAAATGTGATGAGACTAAAATGGATTGAAATTAAATTATTTATTAAATAAATCAAAACTTGTATCCTTTTTTGTCTCAACACTTTTTATTTTTTATTTTTCAACAGTCCAACGTTTCTATTTCTTATAAATTATAATTGAAGGTATGTTATATTATTGGTGATAATGTTGTTGTTATAAGTGTTAAAAATGAATATATAATATAAGCTGTTAAAATTTTAGATGCCCTTGAGGATGGCTAAAATGGCCGAACGTTGGACTGCTGAAAAATAAAAAATAAAAAGTATTGAGGCACAAAAGGATATAAGTTTTGATTTATTTAATACATAATTACCTTGTCTCAAGAAATTGAAATAATATAATTAAATTAAATTATTTATTTAAAAAAAATAGATTTATTATTGAATAATAATCAATTTGTATTTTATCTCAATAAATAAGTAGATATATTCATAGACGTCTGAAACATTACTCTTATTATCAGTTATTAATTTATTAGAAGTTATTAATTTATCATAGAAAATATCAAAATTTAAAGAATGAATTATACAGATTATTTGTTAGAAATTATGATTTGGAATAAGTGTAGCGAAAGCGAATACATTGGAATTTTGCGAACGAATTTGAAAGAGTTATAGCCGCGGGAGGCCGGGCTACAAACTGGGACGAGCCTCGCCCAACGGTTTCCAGATTCAATTTGCCGCCGAACAAGGCCCGGGTTTTCACTTTAATTTTCCTCATCAAACCGTCCACTGCTTCGGCACCGCCGGGAATTCCAGTTCTTCGATTCGATGTGATTTTACCGATCGGTGAAGAGGAAGAAATTCGGACCAGTTCATCGACCGCATCTTTCCAAGCCTCTTCGATATCTAACTGGGTCAGACTACTTCCCTCTATGTCTATATAATATAGAAGGTATTTTTTATATTACATATTTTAATAATTACAAGAATAATAATAGTCGTAAAGGCTTAACGAACTTGAAGGTTCGATGCCGGTCGTCCTCTACATACATCTTTCCAGTGGCACCCCTCCAAACTAAATCTACTACATTAGTTTTAACTCAATCCTCCCATCTACGTTTCGTTCAACCCCTCGCATGTTTACCTGTCGGTTCAGTGATTATTAGCATTTTTGGAATTCGATCGTTACCAATCCCTACACCCTTACGTATCCAAGTTATCCCTCGCTATACTATAACCTGAATTATATTTACTGATTGCAGTTACCTCTATCCAGGGCCGTCCGTAGATGAGGTGGTCGAGGCGCGGATCTTAGCAACCTGAGAAATGCGGGTGGCGCCAAGTCCGACTTGGGGAATGAACTTTTATTGGGCGGAGGACCGCCATGAAATATAAAACCTGACTCCCTAACCATAGTAGAATAGAGATAGTTCATCTCTAGATAACCATCCCCTTGGAGTAGTAGCATCGTGCCTAACCACAGTGCTACCGCGCTCTTAAAATTTTTTTATATTGTTAGATTTTAGGTATTAATTTATGTTAACGTTGTTGATGGCCAAAACGTTAGGTATTTAAAGAAATAATAAACATTGTTTAGAGACTTAACTTGGATACAAATAATTTCATTTAAATTACACAACATAATATATACAATAT